>NW_026000000.1:10004225-10054719 GCF_001458135.2 Marmota marmota marmota | reverse complement strand
GGAGGCCGTGAGTGTCCCGTGCTGACCACGGCCAATGGGGCGGGTCCGTGCGGAGCGGCCCAGGGATGCCTCGGGAGAGGAGAGAATTTAACTGGGATACCCAACCAAATGGGGCCAGAAAAGGACGGAAAAGAGTCTGAGAGCCTCGGGCCTTGCTTCTTCCGTTGCTCATGGCGAGATTAAAGATCAAATCTATTGAACAAAAACGTGAACAGCTCACGGTTGTTCTGAGCGATTTATAGTGACTCATTTTTAACTTCTTATTCCCTGAAGAAATGCCATTTTTCTTGTCATCCTCTCAGTTCTGTGGATGAGGAAACTGAGGCTTATTCCTGTTAGTTTTGCAGGAGAGGAGCTCCTATGGATCAAATTCACCTGAGTACCCATACCTGCCCGAGAATGTGTGGTCTCAGTGCTGAACTTGGTTTTGAAAGAGGTGACAGATGCATCAGTACTGCCCCTAAGAACACAGGTTCTGGAGTCAGGCTACTAAGAATTGGGAACCATGCTGGTGTGTTAACTACCATTGTGCCTGCATTTTCTTAGCTCATAATGGAGATAATTGCATATAGCTGCTATGAGAACTAGAGACCTAGCCCAGAATTAAATAAGCTCAGTGGCTGGCACATAGGCTTCCTGTTAGTATGTTTTCAACGGTAGGTATATTTGATAATCTCAAGAGTTTCTGACCAGATCTGACCTCTTTAATATCAAAGTACACACGTGGTTTATTTTTTAAAGTACAATTATCATTGTAGCTGTTTTTTGAATGCTATGCACCTAATACAATGTATCTTAGATGGTCTGTAAATGTTTTGAGAAAGTTAAGAAATGGGTAGTGCTCGCTCTAATTTTGTTTTCTACAATTTGCACTTTCTGATACCATAATTATAGCATATATAATTATTGAAAATCCCCACCCACAAAAGTCCCGGACACTATTAGGCCTGGAGTCTCTATTATATGCTAAAATGAAAAAAGGCAAAAAAGAAAAAAATGTTATTTATGTTTTCATTTACTTGGTTTATATGCTTTTATGTAGAGAAACTCAGGATAGTTACTCCTGTTTTAAAGTCTACTTCCTGACAAGATTCAGAAAATAATTTCCATAATTTTATTATTTTTGTAGTCCTTGCTTCACCCACATCTCACCTATTTGGAATTTGTGGAGTTTTCTCTGTTGTTTTGATTATTTTAAACAACGCTGAGGCAACTCTATAAGTAAATAAAAGTATTTACTTGAAAATTTTAATTTTGTAGCATTTGGCTATTTTTAAAATGCCATCCTATTTTTACATGAAGATTATTTTCTTCCCTTTCTCCTTTTCACATATTCTACCTACCATGCTTTTTCTATTCAGTTTTAAACTTTCTGCTACCTTATAAACTTTCTGTTGAAGTTTCTCTTAGAAACTTTGAATTCTTGGATTATTCAATCTAAAAAAAGTTATAATAAAACATCTATTATTTGAGATTTTACTCTTCTAGTATTTAAGATAAGACTCCTTTAGAACTCCTTACAGAATAGCTTTTACTTTCAAAACAGTATGCTACATAGACCTGGGTTGTTGCCTGTAGATGTAAAAGTGGAATCGCCAAATAAATAAGAATAGAGAGGAATATATCATAAAGTAGTATGATTTGTCATTTCCTTCAGATTTGGACGCTTTAGATAGTCACTATTAAATAAAAAGTTTAACAAGAGAGTACATATTAAAACATAATGGGATGTTGGGGATGTAGCTCAGTTAGTATAGTGCCTGCCTTGCATATACAAGGCCTTGGGTTCAATCCCCAGCTCGGCCAAAAAACAAAACAAAACAAAAAGACCCATAAAGAGATTCTATTACAAAAGATTGTCTTTTGAAGTTATTTCTCCCCATTAACTGCTTATCTTCTCTCCATATTTTAGTCCATCAAAATAGTGTACTCATTTAATAGTACCTAAAAAAATTATATTTTCCCTTATCACATTATCCTCTAGAATTATTATGCAAATATTTTTCCCTTCAGAATTATTTTTTCATTTGTATTGAATATGTTTTTAATTTAAAAATGAATGTAATTTCAATGGCTTGTAAAGGCATTAAAGTTGAATAACAGATCATTAGTAATTTGTTTTTATTTTTCATTCTACCCACAGAAAACTGAGCTTTGTAGCGCTAGGAAATGAAACCTTAGTTCAGAAGAAGACAGTAGACTCTCTAACGAATACACTTGGCTATTCACCATGAGGTTAGGAAAACCTAAAGGGGGTATTTCTCGAAGCTCAAACCAAGGAAAAGCCTATGAAAACAAGCGTAAAACAGTTCGGCAGCGGCAGAAATGGGGAATGACTGTTCGTTTTGATTCAGGCTTGAGTAGACTGAGAAGAAGCTTGGATGAAAAACCCTATAAATGCACAGAATGTGAGAAGTGTTTCAGTCAGAGTTCAACTCTTTTTCAACATCAGAAGATCCATACTGGAAAGAAATCCCATAAATGTGCTGACTGTGGGAAAAGTTTCTTTCAAAGTTCTAATCTCATTCAGCATCGACGAATCCATACTGGGGAAAAGCCCTATAAATGTGATGAGTGTGGAGAAAGGTTTAAGCAAAGTTCAAACCTCATTCAGCACCAGAGAATTCATACTGGAGAAAAACCCTATCAGTGTGATGAATGTGGCAGATGTTTCAGCCAGAGTTCCCACCTTATTCAGCATCAGAGAACCCATACCGGGGAGAAACCCTACCAGTGCAGTGAATGTGGCAAGTGCTTCAGCCAGAGCTCTCATCTGAGGCAGCACATGAAGGTGCACAAAGAAGAGAAGCCACATAAAGCCCGGGGTAAAAACATCAGGGCAAAAACTCACTTAGTATCCTCTTGGAAAGCTGGTACAGGAAGGAAGTCAGTGGCTGGTCTCCGCCAAGTTAAGGGCAGTGCTTCAGCCCTCTTTAAAAAAAAGTAAAGTGTAAAGACATAGGCTATCTCTTAGAATTTGGGATACTATAGTAGAGCACTTAGATACTGGATTCTTCTTTAGCATGGAGACATTGAAAGTTTAATGACATTATAGGGCTGAAATAAAGACCAGTTGACCTTATTTTTATGTAACATGGAGCACAAAAAATGAAAATATAAGATCCTTGGTCTCACTTGAAATTGCTTCCTGCATTGTTTTGACAAAGAGCATCATGTTTTCATGACATTTGTGAAAGTGCAGGCATGCCAATGATTACTCAGTTTTAAGACTTCTGTGGAAGGAATGAAAAGAAAGGGAGAAGGAATTAGTTTCATTAGCTTTGAAGTTATCTGACATTAGGAGAGTTTATGTTTGTAAAAGTTTGTAGTATATTAACCATTAGTTTATAAGTGTGACTCGACTAAATAAAATGTATTCAAGTTCACAGACTTTTTAATCAACAAGGCCCATCTATGTTAGTTTTGTTTTTATTCTCTTCTACTTAAGTCCCTGTTTTTCACCATATTCTAAGGAATCCAAAGTGAGAACTGAATTAAACCACAAGTCTCCTATTTCTACTAATACTGTTCTTTGTGTTGGTATTACTGCTGTATTGCTGGTTTTCTTGAAGTTGGGATGGATTTATATTGATTGATGTCCATGGCCTCTTTTGGTACATGTTTGACAAACTAAGCCAGCCTTCTAGACTACATGAATAAACATCATATTCTATCAACAAAATTTCAGCTTCTGGCAAAAAAAAACAAATCAAAACAGGAATTTATAGGCCTTCCTGCCAGCAAGACTTATGAGCTTTTAATTATCCTGGTTTTCTTAGACAAATATTTGTTGACAGCAAAATTCATTTAATGTGTAAGTACATTGGAGCTCCTTTAAAATTTTGACTTTTTATACTATAGGAATTATTTAATAAGGTTAACAATGTTTCTTAATGTCCATCAGAAAGGTGCCAGGTGTTACACGTCTCTGATCAGCCTTTAGCTCAGGTTTTATTTCTATTAAACTCTTAACATTCTTCTGATTTTTTTGGTATCTTTTATAATCCTATCAGTTCCTGCTGTATTAATGACCAATTATCCACAAAAATAAAGAATGAAATATTTTGCATAATACTACCTTCTGTTTTTCTTTTGGGATATTGTTTTAATGATTTAGATCTAAAAATCACAACTTAGACGAATCATTTGTTATACCAGTTTTGATTTCCTCAAACCTGAACTTTGCCTCCATCCTGGCTTTGCACTGGGTTCAGGGCCATAGATTTCAGCCTTGTTGACAACACTTTCATCCAAAAGGATATCCAGAAAATATTTTCTAAGTATTAGGCGATTATAGTTATCTTTTACAAAACACTTGATCTTTTACTACCTGTTATTTATAGCCAAGTCACTTTGTAGCAGTGCATGATTGTAGGGCCCTTTTAAGGATCTACTGTCAAGTTATTCATTTTGTGTCTGGAACAGCTTCTGACTAGAACCAACCCCACTTTTTAAGTTTGTCCATTTTGAGAGCAACCACAGGGTCTTGCAAAAGACAAAACCTCTGTATTGCTGGAATTTATAGTTTACATTTTTATTTTTGATAGATTTGTATTCTCTATAAAAGTAAAGCAAGTGCTCTTCAGATTTTAGTGTAATCCCAGTTTGACTTAGTTTGCATTTCTTAGAGCCCCAAAGCTGAGAACAAATAGATAAGTAGCATGGTAACTTTCTGTGGTAGTTAGTGGACATTGAATAATGTACATCTGGTAGGTAGTGCATCAGAGTACAGTCTCATTGATGAAAATATGCTAGCTGCTCCTCCTCTCCCAATTCTGAATTTCCAGCATTATTCAGGTGCTTACCAAACATTAAATCCTTTTATTCTTTGGCAGACCATCCCCACTCTTTCTCCCTGAGGTACTGTGGATTGAACCCAAGGACTTTGCAAGTGTTCTGCCACTGAGCTATATCCCCAGAGGACTCATTTTTAAATACAGAATTTGTTTGTTATATTTTAAATCTTGTATTTGGGGAAAACAAACCTCCAAGGTTATTTTTCTTAAGTATTGCTGAAATTTCTTCTGCCCTAACCAGTGAGCCAAATGTGTTGTTAAAAGTTACCTGATTGGGGCTGGGGTGGTGGCTCAGTGGTAGAACCCTTGCCTAGAATGTGTGAGGCACTGGGTTCTATTCTCAGCACCACATATAAATAAAATAGAGGTCCATTGAAAACTAAAAAATATTTTTTAAAAAGTCACCTGATTTCCATGCTCTTATTTATTCATTCAATCATTTAATATATGTGGCAGAAATAAAACATTAAATAAGAGAGCTTCAAGGAACTTAGGTTAAGTAGTAAAGCAAGCACAAGGGGCTGTGGGAGCACGTAGGGACATCTACTTCAGTGATTCTCAATTTCAACATGCATCACAATCACCTGGAGAGCTTGTTAAACCAGATTGGTGGATCTATCCCCAGAGTTGCTTATTTAGTAGGTCTGGGCCTTAGCCAATTTGCATTTCTAGTAAGAGCTGCTGATTTGCTCCTTGAGCACACATTTTGAGGACCACTGCAGTAACTCATTACTTTTGCTTGTATAAAATGGTGTCCAAGTCATACATAATACTATCTAGATGAGAATTTAACAGTGAATTTATTTGGAGTCAGTTATAGGTTTGTATCTTAGCTGTTAATTGGACAATTTGAATTTTTGCTCTGAACTATAAATTGGAGAAGATACCAATGATTGAGTTGTGTGAATAAGGAACTCAGCATAGAATCTGAGAATGTTTAAAATTTTTTAGTTGTTTACTTTTTAGATCACCAGAAGCAGAGAAGCTATTGAATCAAATCTGAAATAGTCAATGGCAAAAGTTTTTGCTTCCATAAATTTAAAGGTGAGTTCTATTTTATTTTGGCTGAGACAAGACTGTTGGAGAGAAGAGTAACTCATAAAGGCAAGAATCATTTAAGATTTTAAAGGAAAATAAAAGGTATGACGCCTTGGGAATAACCTCTTCAATATGGAAGGACATAGCCACTAACATAGTATTCATTCCCCATATTAGGGAAAGGTATGCAAAAATTCTGCATGATAGTTTATGTAGTGACTCTGCTTAGGGCCAGATGGCGGTGCAGGGAGAGAGGTAGATCATGGAATGGAAGCTGCTTAGCACAGTAGAATCTACCCAGGGAACAGTTCTTTTGACAATCTAGTTTTATACAGGAGTTGTCGGAGATAAGGCTGGAAGGATCCTCCAGGAGAATCTTAAATATACTTAAGAGTGAAATATCTTTGCTGGAGAGGTGGTGCACTGTTATAATCTCAGTAACTCATGAGGCTGAGGCTGGAGGATTACAAATTCAAGGCCAGCTTTAGCAACTTTGCAAGGTCCTAAGCACCTTAGTGTGCTTAAAATAAAAAAAATAAATAAATAAAAATTAAAAGGGCTAAGGGTGTAGCTAGTGGGTTAATTCTTAGTAAACAAAAGCAAAACAATACAGAAAAAAAAAACCATTTTGACAGGATGGGATGCACAAAAAATTTTGGAGCGTGGCTTAGAAGGTGATGATCTAATGGGAAATAACCATACTTCTAGGAGAAAGACTTCCCCAGCAGAGACCTTGCTAGAGAATTGGAACTACAAGGGCTTCACCTGCTCCCTTGGGCTCAAAGTCTTATCTTCTTTCATGACCTGCCCCAAATTAAATGGCAGCGACTCTAAACAATTGCATCTTTGCTTATTCAGCTTTGATCAACACCTGTTCTGAGAGCCTTCTAGGAAGTCAGCCTTCATATCTTAGATACATTTCATCCAAATTGAAATGTACTGATACATGTTTTGATTTCTCTCAATTTCCCTTTTTCCTATTAGACTGAACTCCCTGCTTATAGGTCATTCAATTTAAAGTTTCTGTGAAGAAAAACCAAGAAGTACAAAAAGAAGGGTGAAGAAAGAGGTAAGAAGTTAATTTGGGAAAGTTCCCAGCCTGACCACTGGCTATTACAGTCCTATCTAGAACCTAAACACCTAGCCCTTTTGCTTCAGTATTCTATTCTGTGAGAGCTCCTAGTTCATTGCATTATTCATTATTTAGCCTTGCAAATGTTACCCACTTATATTTGCTGAGTGAATTAATGAATAAATGAAGAAATGAATAAAATGACATCAATGATCCTCATAGTCTTAAGGGATCCAGAAAACCATTTACCTTATCCTCTTCAAAACTTGATGTCTATTTTTAAATTATCTGGATTCCTAATTTATGTCCTTGGAATCATATACACATATACATATAGACTCTAACATAGTTATGGAAAACTAATATCACTTACTTTTAAAGTAAGAACACTTCTTCCTTTAAAAGCAGATATGAAGCATAAGAGAGACTTTGCAGACTTTAACATAACACACATACTTTTTAAATATTGATTTGGTAACCAAGCAGTTCCAGATGCTGTAAAACTGGGAAGCCATTGTAAGTTTTGGAAGATATTTTAAGTTGATAATTTGGAGAGAGAACTTCTCAATGGTTCGAAAGATAGACACTTTGGTCAAGGATACTTATTTGCGTCAGGGGGGTCAAGAGATCTCTTAAAATAAACCAAGAGGAAGAAATGTTTGCAATAGGGCTTGGAGAGGAAGAGCAGAAGTAAGGGATACATAGGGTGACAGAATGAACAGACTTGGAGATGTGTAAGATTCAAGGTGCAAACAAGAAGAAACACGATGATGGAGATTTCCAGTGAGGTGACCGGAAGAGTCATGTTTGGAGAAGATGAAACATTTGTTTTAGAAATTGTTTACCTTGAGACACTTGTGGAACTATCTGATTGGAAAAGAGTAATAGATATTGGAATATGTGTGTCTTAATTGTGGAAGATGCTGAGGAAAGAAATCAATATTTGGACCATTATATGCTAGGTGCTTTAACTTCATTGGATGATTTGATGGTTTGATTGCGTTGCCATCAATCAACACATACACACACACACACACACACGCATGCACACACACAGACTGGGTGGCTTAAACAATAGAAATTTGTTTTCTTACAATTCTGGAGGCCAGAAACCCAACCAGCAGGGTTGGTTTCTGATGAGGTCTTGTTTCCTGATTTGCAGGAGGCCACCCTCTAACTTTGCCTTCAAATGGCCTTTTCTCTGCATGCATGGAGAAGGAAAACAATTGTGTATTTCTATTATAAGGACACCGGTCCTATAGGATCAAGGCTTCACCTTTATGACCTCACTTAACCTTAGTTCTCATCTTGAAAACTTTCTCCAAATACAGGTTAGGGTTTTAACATATGAACAGGGTGGGGGACACAATATAGTTCATAACATATTATTCTGGATCTTTTTTATATATGAAAAGAGATCAAGTGACTTACTGAAGGTCAAACAGGACCAAATATCAGTGGCTTTTGGATGCTTTTTAAAAAAATCTTATTACCCCATATTATACTATGTGAGATAAATCTGCCTTTGTAACTGTCAAAAATGAAAATAACCTTGACCTCTCTAACCTCAAAAGTAAAAGGCAAGAATTAGATATGATAGCAATAAGGGTTAGATTTATACACAGCCTAAAGCTCTCCTGGTTCCTGGCTTAAATAGCCATCCACAAGTCTGGATTTATTTGTCCCTTAAAAACCAAAGGTATTGAGGGTGCAGCTGTGCATGCTTGTAATCCTGGTGGTTTGGACGGCTAAGGCAGAAGGATTTCAAGTTCAAAGCTAGCCTCATCAAAGGCAAAGTGCCAAGCATCTCAGTGAGACCCTGTTTATAAATAAAATACAAAATAGGGCTAGGGATGTGGCTCAGTGGCTGAGTGCCCCTGAGTTCAATCCCAAATATACCCCCCCAACCCACCACCAAAACCAAACCAAACAAAACAAAAAAACAAAGGGATCAAAAGCTAGGTGCTTTGTTTGGGATACAATAGGAAAGCATCAGACACTGAGAAGTTTATAAGTGACACAAACATATTTCTCACAGTTCTCGAGGTTGGATGTCTAAGATCATAATCTGTTCTGGTGTGGTCCCTCTTCCTGGGTTCCAATATGTCTGCTTATTATCTCTTCACGTGACAGAGAGTGAGATAACTTTATGGCCTTTTCTTATATCTTATTCATAGGGGCTGTATCCTCATGTTCTAACCATCTCCCAAACACTCCTTATACTGTCATCTCAGAGGAAAGGGTTTCAACATATGAATTTGGGGATGGGGAAGCATATTCTATTTTATATAGTAATCTTAGTTTTTCATTCTGTCCCTCCAAGGACAGTCTTACAAGTCTTGATGTAAGGTTTCTCCTAGAGTCTCAATTAAATGCCTGTAGTTGTAGGGATTTGCAGAGGGTGTCCTCTAACTTCTGACAGGTATGGAAAGGGTGGTGAAGTCTTCTGTTGGCTAGTATTTTTCCAGAACTGAAAAGCTGTTTTGTGTTAATAAGGTCTGAAATTTGGCAGTAGAAGCAGTGCTAGATCCTTAAGGAGCTGAGCATAAAATGAGATATAGCTGCTGCCCCCTGTTGACCAGGTCTCTCCTTGAACCAGCAGCAGACAGACCTATCCAGAGCTCCAAGAGCAACAGGGGCACAGGGTTTTTATGCATACTGATCCTTTTTCCTCATTTTATACAGTGAATCCACCCTTAGTTTCTTTTGTATTGAAATCCTAGAGGTTATTAGTGTGGAAGGTAAAGCCTGTATGCCACGGTAAGTTTTCCAAAAGGAAAGGGCAACACAGTGTGGGAGAATTACAAGAAGCTTTCAAACAAGCATTTCTGGCTCTGTGAAGAACCTGGTTAGATAAGAAGACAATAGTAATTGTTTTTGTGTGTTTCGTGTGGCAAAATAAAGATCTCTATTAAATGCCCATCTCACTTTGAGTTGTCTGCAAAAGGCCAAAGGGGTAAGTACAGCTGCATCAAGGCAGAAAATTCTAATCTAGTAAATCTAGTTGTTAACATTTTGGAATATTTTCATGCTTGTTGTCAATTGGTCATTGCTTTTAGTAACCCAAGTACTAACTTCTCCACCACAACCCACAAGCATTACCACATTCCTGGTTCCTTCCTTACCCATTCTGGCTCCTTCCCAAAATGCCTTCAGTGACTAAAACCACAGGCATCTACCTTGTGACTACACAAGACCTTTGCCATATTGTCTGTTAATTACTTTGACTATCACTTCTGTAGTAAATATTTCCAGTTCAGACATTTTAGAGAAAAGAGAGTATTTGTTTGAGGATTAAACAATGAGGAATAGTTACAATTGTGGAATCAAGTTTGTAATAGAGAAGCAATCAGAAGAGTCAAGAATCTTGACAGTACAATGGTTCAGATACATTTCAGGAAGGAAATGAGGAAAGAAATGAGGGGGTGGTTGGCACTTCCTCTTAGCTCACTACCCATTGAGCTGATAAACATTAAGTAACTGTACCAATGCTGCAGATGTATAAGAAAGCATGTTCTTGCCTTCAAGGAACATATAGTTAAATTGAGAAGATGGAATGGAAAGAAATATTAAGGAGTATGAGGAACGTGGATTATTAAGAGTAATAAAGAGCACAGAGCAGAAGTGGTTATAGCAAAAGCTGTCTAACTATGAGATCTGAATCAGGAGTTGGCTGATTTATCTGAAAAGTTGTACATAGAGCAAAATTACAAATTATGATTAATTGTGATAAAAATATTCTGTTTTAACTTAAGCATAGTAGTATGTATTCATTCACTTTCATGTTGTAGAGTCAAAGGTTGAACAAAGAAACACTTCTACCTTCAAGGAGATGTCTTCCCTTTAGGAAACTAGGATTGCCATAGAGAGGGGTCTTTGGGCATTTTTCATTCTTCCCTACTGGGCACTAGTATGCATTACCCTTTTCCTCTGCCATGTCTGAAGACACACACAGATAGAATCTTTTTTTTTATTTGTTATAATTAATTATACATGACAGAAGAATGTATTTTGATTCATTGTACACAAATGGAACACAACTTTTCATTTCTCTGGTTGCACATGTTGTAGAGTCACACCACATGTGCAGTCATACATGTACCTACGGTAGTGATGTTCATCTCATTCCACCATCTTTCCTGACCCCATACCCCCTCCTCTCCAGTCCTCCCCTTTGCTCAAACAAAATTCCTCCATCCACCCCACCCCCATTATGGATCAGCATCCACTTATCAGACCATTTGGCCTTTGATTTTTTGGGGGGATTGGCTTACATGAATTTAGCATGGTATTCTCCAACTCCACCCATTTTCCTGCAAATGCCGTAATTTTGTTCTCTTTTAATGCTGAGTAATAGTCCATTCTGTATATATACCACAATTTCTTTATCCATTCATCTACTGAAGAGCATCTAGGTTGGTTCCACAGTTTAGCTATTGTGAATTGAGCTACTATGAACATTGATGTGGCTGCTTCTCTATAGTATACTGACTTTAAGTCCTTTGAGTATAGACCAAGGAGTGGGATAGCTGGGCCAAATGGTGGTTTCATTCCTAGTTTTTTGAGGAATCTCTATACTGCTTTCCATAGTGGTTGTACCAATTCGCACTCTACCAGCAATGTATGAGTGTTCCTTTTCCCCTACATCCTCACCAACACTTATTATTGCTTATATTCTTGATGATTGCCATTCTGACTGGAGTGAGAGAAATGCAAATCCAAACTACTCTGAGAGACAGAATCTTTTTGGTTGGCAAGGCTCTAGATTCATGGGAGTCAGAGACAGGCCTGATCTGGAGATAACCCAGAGATCTTGGATTTTCAGGTTGTGGAGATAATTGCATGGGATTTGGGGCTGTCTTCCTAGGGGAGAAGGTGAGTGTGTTCTATGGGGAAGAAGTGGGAGAGAAGGGGATGTTTGCCAATCAAATACCCAAGTATTTCCCCACATTTCCAGCACTTTTGCTGTTGATTGAGAAATAGTTCTGGCCATTGTACTGAATGATGATTTTAACATTGATTGGGTTATTCTCCATGCTCCTGTGTGCCAGGCTATAGCAGAGGGGATGTTCCAGAACTATGCCTTTAGTTCAGGATATGCCTGAGCCCCTTGCCAACATGCTTGGGACATAGAATGAGAGTGACAAACTTTATTGGGTTAAGCCATGGAGACTTCCTGGTGGACTTCGTACCACAATATTACCCAGCCTTTCCCAACTGATACACATGTAGTGCTTTTGTTTTTGTGCCTCAAGTACTCACCTACCCAGTCTCAAAATCTGTTCCTTCAGTGACCTAAAGAGGAAAAAACCTTCTTTGTTAGGATCAGTAGAGAAACACCAACTCCCCCATCTTCCTTCCTATTTCTACAGGATGCCTCTAGTGGCAAGAAATAAAACTTGCTCTTTATTCCTTTCTGGGCCTTAATGGCAGCATTAAGAGTGAGAGGATGGTGAGTAGGTGCCAAGAAGACTCTCCTATAAGAGCAAGAACTTTCACTGCCAAAGGCACAGATCTGTTTTTACACCTTGATATCAAATAGATGGGCCAGGCCAGCTTGGACAAACTAGCATTCAGTTGCAGTGTGATGATGACCTGAAGACCAAAGGATATCCCTCCAATTTCCAGGTACCACATGAGGACCCAGAATGTCATGTAACTCTAGAGATGCCATAGGGATATTAAAATAGGATTGAAGTTAGAATTTTCACCATCCTAGTGACTTGAGGATGTTTGTTTTATTTTAGGGAAAAATATAATGGGCTATTTCTTAAATTCAGGATTCTGTAGTAAAACACATAATCCAGAGTTTTTTTTTTTCAATCATTTACAGATAAAGCACTGTGACTTTATCTAGTAAAATAACTACTTTTTTGTTTTTCTGTAGTTGTTGAGAAAAAGTGAAAAATAATCCATTCCATTAGACAATGATAAATTTTGCTGCTTAACAATGAGAAGAGATGAAAACTATAGAAACACAGTTCATACTTGCATTTCTTTTTAAATTTATTGATTAAAAAATAAATGACAGCAGAATGCATTACAATTCTTATTACATGTATACAGCACAATTTTTTATATATCTGGTTGTATATAAAGTATGTTGACACCAATTTGTGTCTTCATACATGTACTTTGGATGATGATGTCTATTACATTCCACCATCCTTGCTTCATACTTGCATTTCTTATAACAACAAGTACAAACAAACCCACTACTACTTAGATTGTTACATTTCTTAAAAACTAAATCTTCCATAGTTATTTCATGAGTTAATTACTTCTTGTCTATTGGCTAATTGGTAATATATTCAAATAATTTCTGCAATGTAGTTGTACTAAGTAATTGCATTTTTATCATTTTAGTATTATATCTGACAGCATTATATTTAGATCTTTTGCATCCACCAATATACAGGGATTGACTTAGTTGTAAATTTATTTTGTGTGTGTGTTATCTTTGTTATACATGTTGATATTGATTACATATTAAAGCACTTCATTCAGAAATTGTTTCAAGATTATAGTATCAAATGGCTTGATTAATGATTAATTAATCATTAATCAATTAATTAATGATTAATGTGTCACTCTGCTTCTTATTTGTCAAGAGACCTCTCAGGAATGGATATTTTAAAATTTAGGACTTTGGGACAGGTGTCCTGACTTGAATGAAGATTCTGAGATGAATAACCTCCTCAGATCCCAGGTCATATCTTTGTTAATGTCAATCTAATTGGATTCTCTAGGATATAATAATTCTATTAGTGAGATTTAAAAGAGATTCATCAGAGTTTGAGAAGGTGAGTTAGAGATTGGGAAATATGATGATTCAAGGGGCAAAGAGTTATGATGAGAAGTTACGGTTTGGATTAGAAGTTAAGGGAAACCAAAACCACTGTACATATTTAAAAATGGATAGTTTTTTTTTGGTTGTTGTTTTTGATATGGTGGTGAGGCTGGGAATTGAACCCAGAGTTTTACGTGTGCTATGCAAGATCTCTACTACCGAGCCACCCCCACCCCAAATGAAGAGTTTTAATATAGCTAATTAGACTTATTGTCTTTCAGTTATCTCCATGTTTCCTGTTTGCCTTATTAAATTTACTGATTCCTGTTTAATATATTGACTGTATTCAGTTTTCTCTGTTAAAATACTTCCTCTGATTTCTCTTTCCAGGAGTGAACCTTAACTGAAACAACAATACTAAGAGAAACAAACTATACCATTTCTTGTATAGCAGATGAAATATGTAGTACTTAATCTATTGGTGAGGCTTTGGAGAAACAAACAAACCCATTTATTGATGGTGGGATATGCAATGTTCTACTGGGGAGGGATAATGTGTATATGAGCATTTACTCTTTGATGAAAAAATTATGCTTCTAGAAGTTGTTTATAAGACACAGTACCAGAAATATGAAATAACATACATACTTAGCAGCACATTTTTATAGAAGCATTCATTTCTCACTATATGACATTTGGCTGTAATGCAAATATATTTGTTTTATGATGGGTTCATTTTTCATGGTGCCCTCAAGACTGCTTGTGCTGTAGTTGGATCACAATTCTCATTTTCAGGGATGATTCCAGAAACATGTTAGTAAGTGCTCTTGAGTAGGTTGAGTGTCACCACTAATGCAAACCTGCAAATTAAATTCCTAGGCTCAATAGGAAACACTTCCAACCCAGTGAGGTCTCTGTAAGGTACTTGTGCTTTCTACACTTTACCTCAAATTGTCACTAGATGGCAGCAAAGGAGATATAATGGAAACCGTTCTGTAGTTTATCTGCATTCAACTTGTTTTTTTTTTTTTTTTTTTTTAAATTTTAATATTTTATTTTTAGTTATCGGCGGACACAACATCTTTGTTTGTATGTGGTGCTGAGGATCGAACCCGGGCCGCACGCATACCATGCGAGCGCGCTACCACTTGAGCCACATCCCCAGCCCCGTTCAACTTGTTTTTTCCATTGATATTACCATACTCAAAACATTGAAAACTTTGAGAATACTGTTTACATTTGAGACTCAGAAAAATATTTTTGAAGATACAAGCATAATTTAAAAAGTCAAGCAAATGTTAATCAAATTACCTGAGTGCCATTTCCATTTCCACTGTTGAATAACTTATGGGACATAGAGTGATGGGTAAGTCCTTTTCTTATTCTGGTAGAAGAAGAAAAGAAATGATCTATAATGTTCTCTAAACAAAGCATGGCTATTTTATCAGCTTCTGTCTGCTCTCCTCTATAATCATTTGTTTAAGATTTGTCTACATTTATCTTCCCAATTTCCTCACCTGGCCTTCTCCCCTCAATTCATTCCCATCAAGTTTTTATCTACCGCTTTACTTAGAAACATGCTTTCCCAAATTCTGCATGGAAATTTATAAAGAGGAGTGTACAGAAGAAGAAAGAACAGTTAGAGCTTAAGGCCAAAGCCCTTGGGGACTCTTGAGAAATGGAATGCAATTGCTGAGACTGATGCAGGGGCTTTAGAGTAGGGAGAAGAGTTTATTTTCAGAGTTATAAGCTGCTTGAACTTATTATGTATATGCACAATACTTACAACTAAAATATAAATTCTAAGTAAATTATATTCCAGTAGCAAAGGGTTGATTGGGAACTGCCTGGGCAAATAGGAGGGTGGGGGGAGCCTCAAAGCAATGCTTCAGTGCTTTATCTACTTAGTCTGGTGGAAGAGAAATTTGCGTAGCATTGCATTTTGTAAGCATATCATCTCATCCAGAACCTATTCTTTTAAGCATTTTCCTTGCTTCCAAAAGTCTGACTCATATCACAGAGTCTGTGCCTATGAGTTTATTAGTGCAGATCTGTCATGGGGATCTAGAATGTAAGAGGCAGTGTGATTTAAGAGAAAAATGTTTGAATTAGAATAATCAATCCTGGGTTCTAGATCTAGTTCTGCAGTAAAGTATTTATGTGTCCTTAGGCAAATAGTTTTTCCTTTCTGATCCTAAGTCTTCTTTATCTATCTAATTAAACAATATTTGGCAATTAAACTAGTTATTTCAGTTATGACTATGGCTGAAAGCTGCTGAAACAAACTAACTCAAGTAAAATAAAGAGAAAGATGATTGAAGAAAGAATTAAACCATCAGAGTTTAGGATAGAGGGAGTCAGGGAAGTCTAGGGTATCTCAAAATTATGGGTGGACTCCTTAGGGGACTACCATTAGAAGTTCTCAGATCTAACTACCTCAGACTGATGGCTTTCATGAAAGGGCTCCTTCCTGTCTTCAATGTGTGTGTTTGCAGTGTGTAGGAATGCCATTTCCACCAACAATAAAGAAGGAAAGAAAGGGTGGAAGGGAATAAAATAAAAATAAAAACAAAAAACAAATGGAATTTATACTCCTGAAACATATAAATAGCTCCAAAGGCAATTTTCAAAATTTCAAATTGGTGATATAACAATATTTTGAGTAAGGCTAGCATTACAACATAATTTTTTTCTTTGTTTTTGCACTCCCATGTTTATTATAGTACTGTTGTTATTATCCAAGAGATGGAAACAACCTAAGTGTACACCAACTGATAATTAAGAAAATGGGGCAAATATACACAGAGGAATATTATTCACCCACAAAGTGGAGAAAAGCCTGTAGTTTGCTACCAAACAGATGGAACTGGAGGTGATTATGTTAAGTAAACATGCAAAAAATGACAACTTTCCCATGATCTCACTCATACGTGGAATATAAGAAAGTCAATCTCATAGAAATTAAGAGTAAAATAGTTGTTACCTGAAGTTGGGAAGAATGGGAGAGGGAGGGATGGGGAAAAGTTAGCCAACAAGTAATAAGTTATTGCTGCACAGAAAAATTAAGCTTTGATTCTCCATCTTTTAAAATTTGCTTTTGTAGGGTTTTGTCAAATTCCATTTTTATCTGAA
Source organism: Marmota marmota marmota (assembly GCF_001458135.2). Taxonomy (NCBI): domain Eukaryota; kingdom Metazoa; phylum Chordata; class Mammalia; order Rodentia; family Sciuridae; genus Marmota; species Marmota marmota. The sequence goes on along the minus strand of NW_026000000.1, from coordinate 10,037,891 downwards.
AATATATCAATTTTAGTCTTTTTCTATAATATTATTACTGAGTATTAAAAGTAACTTTTCATGTTAAAATATTCTCTTCCAGCATGTTTTTTTATTTGTTCTAATTAGCTATACATTATAGCAGAATGCATTTTCATTCATTGTACACAAATGGAGAACAACTTTTCATTTTTCTGATTGTACACATGTAGAGTCACACCATTCATGCAATCATACATGTACCTAGGGAATGATGTCTGTCTCATTCTACCACCTCCACTCAACCCATTTGCCCAGTACAAAGTTCCTCCATTTTTCCCATGAATCAGCATCCACTTATCAGAGAAAACATCTGGCTTTTGGTTTTTGGGGATTGCTTACTTCACTTAGCATGATATTCTCCAACTCAGTTCATATTCTCCAACTCAGTTCATTTAGTTGCAAACTCCATAATTTTATTCTTTTATAATGCTGAGTAATATTCCATTCTCTCTTTCTCCCTCTCTCCCTTTCTCTCTCTCTCTCTCTCGAGATATATCTATCTATCTATCTATCTATCTATCTATCTATCTATCTATCTATCTCACAGTTTCTTTCTTTCTCTCTATATATCCAGTTTCTTTAATCATTCATCTGGTGAAGGGCACCTAGATTGGTTTCACAGTTTAGCTATTGTGAATTGAGCTGCTATAAATATTGATGTGGCTGTGTCACTATAGTATGCTGATTTTAAGTCCTCTGGGTATAGACCGAGGAGTGGGGTAGGTGGGTCAAATGGTGGTTTCATTTCAACTTTTCTAAGGAATCTCCATACTGCTTTCAATAATGGTTGCACCAATTTGCAGTCCCACCAGCAATGTATGAATGTGCTTTTTCCCCACATCCTCACCAACACTTACTGTTGCTTGTACTCTTGATAACTGCCATTCTGACTGGAGTTAGATGAAATCTTACACTAGTTTTGATTTGCATTTCTATAATTGCTAGAGATGTTGAACAATTTTTCATATATTTGTTGATTGATTATGTATCTTCTTCTGAGAAGTATCTGTTCAGTTCCTTGCCCATTTATTGATTGGGTTATTTGTTTTTTTGGTGTTAAGTTTTTGAGTGCTGGAAATTAGTGCTTTGTCTTCTGTGTGTGTGCTAAAGACTTTCTCCCATTCTGTAGGCTCTCCTTTCTCATTATTGATTGTTTATTTTGCTGAGAAACAGCTTTTTAGTTTAAATCCATCCAATTTATTGATTCTTGATTTTATTTCTCGGGCTTTAAGAGTTTTGTTAAGCAAGTCAATTCCTAATCCAACGTGGTGAAGATTTGGGCCTACTTTTTCTTCTATTAGGTGTAAGGTCTCTGGTCTAATTCCTAGGTCCTTCATCCACTTTGAGTTGAGTTTTGTGCATGGTGACAGGTAGGGGTTTAGTTTCATTTTGCTGCATATGGATTTCCAGTTTTTCCAGCACCATTTGTTCTATTTAAACATAGTATTATTTTGCTTTTTGATCCTCATTAATGGGACCCTGCCGCAGTCCGGCTGGACCAAATAACCGGGAGGTGACAAGCAACCTGAAGGTTGAAATGGGAACTACTTTATTGCGAGTGAACTCAGTGGGAATTGAACGGGAACTCAAGGTAGTGGGCACCCAAGGTAGCAGGAGCTGCTTCTCTGCGGGACAGCAGAGGTACATATAACCAACTAATTACACACAGCTTAACTCAATTAACATCATCTAGATACAGCAGTCAGCCAATAAGGAATCCTCATCACCTTAATGGCTTGCTGGCATTGCTTCACAAACCACTCCTCCTGGCAAACTGCCAGGCGCCATCTTGACTTGATTTGCATCCCCAACAGGACCCCTTCCCCCCAATATCATGAAAGCATTCTAATTTTCTGTTATTTGTAAGTCCAGATGCACTGTGACTTAGCCTGAGCTATAGAATCAGCTGTCTTCCAAAGGTCCTAGTTGATTTTCCTGAAAAATAATATTGGGGATACAAATCTGGTTACTGTGTGTGGGCAAGAGAGTCACAAAGCTGGAGGAGGCATGCATGCATTTTGAGACTTTGTTTTCACACTGCTTTTTTTTTCCTTTGCAGTTAAAGTTAGGTAGTCATGTTCTATTTAACACATAAGATGCAATTTGATCTACCTTTGATTTTCTACTGTATAAACACCAAAGTGCTCTTCTCTGATGGGACTTTGGAAGGACATTCAGCATTCTAGTATGTATCTTTTAATCAAAGGCATTCATGAGCACTGGACCATACTGCCAGTATGGGGCTTTTAATGAGCCATATGCCCTGCTAACAAAGCTCCACCAATTATAGAAAAGTCAACTATGAAACAAAATCTAAAATGGGGCTATATAAAAAATAAAGACCTGCAATTGCTCTGGCAGGGCACTAAAGTTTGAGAAGGCCACCTCAATTTGGGTAGTGAGTGTTGCTGAGTGTTTATGCATGAGGAAATGAGGATGAGGAGGTAATGAGGAGATAGGTCATGGAAATCTTACTTGATTAGCTAAGAAGTATGGACTGAATTCCCGAAGACTGTGTGATACCACCAGAGGGATTTACGTAAGGGCAATGTAGGATCAAATTTGGATTTCTGATGATTTTTTTTCTGGCAGCCATGTTTAATTCTTAAGAATATAGCCTATTACTTTGATTTTTTTTCTACTCGAATTTTTTCTACTAGGCTGAGGGTATGCTATTCCAAATGATCCCACTTGATACAAATACAATATTTTATTTCTGAAATCAATAGAACAGTTTCTTATGGAGATTTACCCTGTTTTATGCCTTTTCTAGAGCTACTCTTAAGCCCCCAAAGATGTATAGCCAAGCTGAAGTTGATGTATGAATTGAAGAATTTACTTATTTCTATCATATCTACTATCTTAATAATTGATGCCTCACATTGTTCTAGGAAAATTTATAATAGGTTTCAAAAAACTTAAAACAGGCACAATAGTCAGAATAGTAATACTGCATGGTTAATTTTATTTGTCAATTTCATTGGGTTAAGTGATGCCTAGGTATTTGGTAAATCATTATTTGGGGGTATGTGGAAAACTGTTCCCAAAAGAGATAAGCAGTTGAATCTGTAAACTGGGTAAAGCAGAACTGTCTTTACCAATATGGATCAAGCAGGAAAGAAAAAAAAATGGAAAAGGTGAATTTACTCTCTTCTGGAGATGAGATACCTATCTTCTCCTGCCCTTAGATATTAATTTTCTTTGTTCTTGGGCATTCAGACTCTGGGACTTATACCAGCAGACCCTAGCTTCTCAAGCATTTGAGTTCTTTGAGTTCACCATAACCACAGAAGGCCTTTTCACTTGTCTTAATTTTACCATCAGCTTTCCTGGCTCTTAAACTTGCAAATGGCGGATCATGGAAGTTCTTGACCTTCATAATCATGTTAGCCAATTCCCATAATAAATATTCTTTTGTCTGTTTGTTTGTCAATTTATCTATCTAATCTATCTACTCATCCTTGCATCTTTCCCATTGGTTCTGTTTCTTTGGATAACCCTGAAATAGAGCAGTCTCTTATGGAGATTTACCCTGAAATCTTTATGAACACACAGGTAAGAATATAAGCTCATAATCTCACTGAATCCTCAAAACAATAAGACAACCCATTAGCAGGTAAGACAATTAAGCAATATAATTCAGGCTTTGTTGTATGGTGTATTCAAGCTTTAGTTGATGAAATAAGAACCATGTAGAAAAGTAGGAGGATAGGGGTCCTATGTTAGTTTCCTAGGAATGCCAAAGCAAAGTAATATAAACTAGGTAGCTTTTGACAAAAGAAATATATTATCTCACAGTTCTGGGACTAGAAGTTGAAATTAAGGAATGTATTTTCACATGATTTCTCTCTGTGAATCTTGATGTCTGTCTCTTTTTCAGAGATGCTAATCATAATGGATTAAAGGTCCACTGTACTCCATTATTACTTTATTTTAACTTATCTAATTACATTTGTAACTATCCTGTTTCCAAATAAATTCTCAATCTGAGGCTCAAGAAGCACATGGATTTTGGAGGAGACACCATCCAATCCATACACTTGGCTAGCTCCTGAGACTCATGAGCAGTGAGGAACCCAGGTACCATAAATTAAGTGATGTGAAACAACAGAGTGCTGTCAGTTAAATTTGGGTGGGCTCAACTAGATTTTCTGCTTAGGGTCTAATTAAATTATGATGTCATCCAGACTGGGATTTTTACCTGGAGGCTCTGGGTAAAAACATGCTGTCAAGTCACTTAGCTTGTATGCAAATATTACAAAATAATAGAAAGGGAATGTTATACTGGAATTAAAAAGAATGAGTATACTTATCTTGGGCTGGGGTTGTGGCTCAGAGAGCTGGTAGAGTGCTCACCTAGCATGCATGAGGCACTGGTTTTGATCCTCAGTACCACATAAAAATGTAAAAGATATTGTGTCCACCTAAAGCTTAAGAAGAAATATTTTAAAAAAGAATGAGTATACTTATCTTGACTTGGTATAATAAAAGAAACAGAGACTAAGCAAGGATGTATATATAGGTAATTTATATGGGAGAAAATCTGAGAATAGAAGGGAGGTCCTTATGAGAGAGAGATAAGGAAGAAAGACTGAGAGCAATGGGAAGTCAATCTCTTCAGGACTTTTAAAAGAGCATATGGAACATCGATCACAGTTTTTTTTCCCCTAGGAGAAGCAAGTAGAAAATCTGTCCATTGCACTGAGTTAGGACATTAAGTCTCTACCATACTTCCGGTTTGTGATGACAATCTTGTATGCAGACCTGCAGTCCATAATGGCTAGGACACCCAAAATAGAAAGTAAAATTTTAAAGAGCATAGATGGGTCAAGATGCTCTTGGTGTGAGGTCAGTCAAAGCCCATTTGGAGTCGTCATTTGCCTCAGTCCCAGATGGAATCAGAAAAGAGAGCAAGAGGATGGGAGCTCAGCACCAGGGCTGATGAAATTCTTATTAAAATCATTATTGAAATTCATAAAATGCTTCTCATCTTTACAAGTGTGAAAGAAACCCAAGTCCAGAAAGCAAAAAGATAAAATGAGATGAATAAGTAAACAGGTGCACTAGGGACGATTTTAAGACTCTAATATTGAAATTCAGGCAATTGAAATCTAAACTGAAAGCAACAGAGACTAATACAGATATTTTGGATAATAGAGTATTGTGAAAGAAAGCTCAAGATACACTTTCTGTAGTTAGAAATTGTATTAGTCAGGGTCCTCTAGAGGAACAGAATCAATAGAAAGCATGATTATAAAAAGGAGATTTATTAGGTTGGCTTGCTCACCAGAAGCTGGATAGTCCCCAATGACCATTTGCAGGCTGGAGAGCTGGTAGAACAAGTAGCTGCACAGCCAAGAGGCTGAAGCCCCAGAACAAGAGGGATCAGTGGTTACCCTAGTCGGAGACTTGTGGAAAATCCCTAGAGAATCACTGGCAGAGTCTGCTTTGGAAGAGTGAAGAAGTGAAAGCCCAATATCCTCAGATGATTGTAGCCCAATCAAAAACCCATTCAAGAACAATGGATGCATGTGCTGCTGCTTTCTTCCCAACTTTTATTCCATTCAAGTCCTCATCCTATTGGAAAATATTGTATAGCTAGGAAAGAGCTCCACTTCAGTTGGCTAACTCACATGCCAGTCATTCCTATACACACCCTCCTTGACACACCCAGAAGCCTCTTAATCATTGGCATCTCTTAATCCAATCAAGTTGACAATTCAAATTAAACATTTAGAAGGGGAAAAAAGGGAAAGAATACAGTTAAGAATTAATGTGGACAAAGACTCAACTCATAGGTGTCTTGTTACCTTGATGGTTTTTAAAAAGGAACATAATGTCTTAGAATGAGAGGAAAAAATGAACATCCTGTCAAAATTACCAGGAGTTCTGAATTCAAGGGCTTTTAATATCCCACACTGCATATCAGATCACTAAAAACTTAGCAGATTATCACAGGACACATTTTTTTTTACCTCACAGTTTCTGTCGGTAAAGAGTTTAGGCCTAGCATACCAAGGTCCTCTGCTTTACAGTCTCCCACCAAGCTATAATCAAAATGTCTTAAGACTCAAAATATTATGTAGTTATTGGTAGAATTCAGCTTCCTGTGGGTTTTTTGACTAAGAGCCTTAATTTCTTATTGACAGTTGACTAGAAGACTCCCTTAGGTCCTGGTTGTATGGACTTCTATGTAGCAACATAGAATTTTGCTCCATGAAACCAGCAAGGGATAGTCTGCTTAAAGACAGAAATTACAAATCTCATGTAGTAATCATAGAAATGATAGCCCATCATCTCTGCCACATTCTGTTTGTTACAATAAACTCACAGACCCCTTCTATAGTTAAAAGAGGGGACCACACAAGTAAGTGTGTGAACATCAGGAGCCAGGGATGACTAGGGACTATATTAAGGTCATATGGCACATGAAGAAAGAATGGTATTCCAGACAGAGCAGTTTGTACAAAGCAATAAAAACTTGGGATAACATGGACTTAGGACTTGCCAAAGATTAGCACAGTTGGAGAATAGCATACTATTCATAGAATTAGCACAATAGGGATTAGCAAGAACTGACAAGCAGGGATCACATTATTGTGATTTGTTTTGTTTTGTGATATGTCAGGCTATAGATAATGATATTGCCACAAGTGGGAAGGAAAGTTTTATATTAAGGAAAGTTTTATATTAAGTCCACTAGTTTGAAATGACACAGAAGGTAGAAAGCTGATAGAATAAACACCTGATTTCATTTTCCTTCTACCCTCCAATCTCTGCCAGGATACCCCAAATGGAAGACAGAAAACAAAAGAACTACCACTGATGTAGTCCTTCATGGGAAGGGACCAGAGAATTATATACATGCATTTAGCTAAATAATAATAACAATAATAATAATCTCTTATCTTTTTATTCTCTTATCTGTTTAATTTCTGCCATATTTACAGTCATAGCCTTTTTTTCATTCCTTTTATTGGTAATTTTTACTTTATCAGTCTTGCAAAGATGTATCATTTATATTAACCTATCACAAAAGCCTTGCTTTTTGCATATGTTGAGTTTTTCTGTTTGCATTTTTTATTTCTTAGAATAATATTATTTTATGTATTCTTTTTAAAATCCTTTTTAAAGGTTTGTTACATTGTTCTTTGTGTAGCTTATTTGAATAAAAGTTAAATATATAATTTTCAGATGTATTTATTTTTCTTTTCTTTTTTTCTTTCTTTCTTTTTGGTACCAGGGATTAAACCCAGGGGCACTTAACCACTGAGCTACATCCCCAGACCTTTTTGTGTTTTTATTTTGAGACAGGGTCCTTCTAAGTTGCTTAGGGTCTTGCTAAATTGCTGAGGCTAGGTTTGAACTTACAATACTCCTGCCTCAGCTTCCTGAGCCACTGGGATTACAGGCATGAGCTTCAGTGCCCAGCATGTCCTTATTTTAATATGCACTTAAGGCCATAAATTTTCCTCTATGAACTGTGGTTAAAGAATGCTGTGAATAACTTCAATCATTTTGTGTTGGAACTTGCTTTATGCCTAAAACATAGCCATTTCGTATTAATTTTTCTATGTACACTTGGAAGATTTTATATTTTGTTGCTGTATAAACATCAACTGAATTATATTTGTTAAAAAATTTCATAATATTACTATGTATCTTTTTTTAGATTATAGTACTGATTATTGATAATGGTGTATTGTGGTCTCCAACTTGAATTGTGAATTAGTTGATTTCCACTTTTGTCAATTTTAGTTTTATGTCTTTAGAAGCTATATTATTTGGTACATATAGTTTGGGAATTTCTATATCATTGTGGTAAATTAATTGCTTTATCATTATGAAATATTCTTTTCCTCTAGTGATTCTTTTTTTTTCAAATCTACTTTGATATAATTTTCTGTACCAGTCTTTTTCCCAATGTTTTTATACTATACTTTTCCCACTATTTTGCATTCAAACTTTGTATCCTTAACAAGTGTTCACTTGTGAGAAACATATGGTTTGACTGGTTTTCTACTTTCCTTATTCAGTTTGGTTATCTTATTTTTTAATTGGAGTAATTATTAATTAATTACTTATTTTTTATTTATCATGTAATGGGGATTGAACTCAGGGGCACTTGATCACTGAGCCACATCCCCAGCCCTATTTTGTATTTTATTTAGGACAGGGTCTCACTAAGTTGCTTTGCACTTTGCTGTTGCTGAGACTGGCTTTGGACTTGCAATTCTCCTGTCTCAGCCTCTGGAGCTGCTGGGATTACAGGCGTGAGCCACTGTACGTGGCTTTATTTATATTTAACATAGGTTAGATATATATTTATGTTTATGCTTATCATCTTATGAATTTTTTCATTTGTTTCATGTTTCTTTTCCTTTATTTTTTCTTTTGTGAAGGGATTAATTTTCCATATATGTAAATATCCACTGTATAATATTTAATTATATAAGTGTATAATGTAGATGTGTATGCAAATTATTTTGTTAGATATACAATATTTTACCTTTTCAGTTGGCTCCCTAGTAATTACAGTGTGTATTCTTCAGTATTTACAGCCCAATATGAATTGTTACTTTTATTACTTTCCTGAAAATACTAATGCCTTAGAAAAATTTCATCTCTTTTATTATCCTGATGTCTTTACCTTATATTTGGTGTGCATCTTTATATGTATTTTTAAATGTATAGAAAATTACTACTGTTACTTTTGTACAGCTAATTTTTATTTATATTTACTCATGGATTCTTTAATTCCTTTCTGCATTTCTACATTTCCATCTAGCATCTGCCTAAAGAACTTCCTCTGATATTTCTTTGGGAATGGGGTTTCTTGGTATTTATTTTATTTTATTTTTTTTTAAAGAGAGAGAGAATTTTTTAATATTTATTTTTCAATTTTCGGTGGACACAATCTTTATTTTATTTTTATGTGGTGCTGAGGATGGAACCCAGTGCCCCGAGAATGCCAGGTGAGCACGTTTAACACTGCTCAAAGTGGTTTATCACAATAAGTGACAATGCTACCACAAGAGATAGAGAAAATGTCCTGATAATATATGATGTCCTAGTTTTAGTTTTTCTTGAGACCCTTCTTATAGTGGGACATTCTTTTATCTCTTGTGTTTGTAAGTTAATAAACCTGTCATCCTCATAAGCTAGTTTTGGTTTGGATATAATCCATTTTATAACTAATAATCTTGATTAATGTAGAAATATGATACTTGAAATTGGAGTGCTGTAAATTACAGATTATAAAAATGATGAGTTAAGAAGAGGGAAGGAAAATGAACATCTCTTTATCTGGGGTAAATGTTGTCCCTTTTATGTAGTAGTGTGGTGGATAAAGTCTGAGAGGGTCCCCATGTTCTTCACCTCCTTATGTTCAGACCTTGAGTAGGTAAGACCTCTGACTTGCTTCTGACCAATACAATATGGCAAAGATGATGGGACATTGCTTTCATGATTACATTATGTCATACAAAGCTCTTTCAATATTTCATTTTCTTTATTTCATGCTGGTTTTGAAAAGAAGCTGTATGTTATGACAGGGCCAATGAAGAAGGTCAGATGTGAAGGGACTGTAGGCAACCTCTGAGACCTTAGGGTGGCTTCCACCAATAACCATTAAGAAACTGGGACTCTCTGTATTGAATTATGCTAATAATAAAAGTGACTTTGAAAGAGGATTTATCACCATTTGAATCTCCAGATAAGAACCAATCCCTGAGAGAAACCATGACTGCAGCCTATTGAGGACACAGTTGAGCCATGCCCAGATTCTTGACCAACAGAAGCTGTGAGATAATAATTGGGTGCTGTTTTAATTTGGTTTTTAATTTGTGATACTTTTTATTCAGCAAGAAAAATTAATATGAGTAAACAGAGGTAGGGAAGAAACAATGGACTGTTTGTTATTGGAGTGGGGTACTTCTCCCCAATTCTAGATGCTTCTTTTCATTCAGAGATGGCATTTCCCACTATATCACCTCAGTCTTCTTCTAGCCTCATTTACTTCTCTCTAAAGGAGGTGTGGGCAAGGGATGGCATGTGTAATTGGTAAATTTTCCAAGAAAAACTGAACAAATATATTCCAAGACCTTCTTTTACCTTCCTCTTAGTAGCAAGTTGCTCTTCAGTTAGCACATGCTCTCTGTTTCTCCAGAGGCAGGAGAAGCATGAGGTCATTTCTACTCTATTTTCCAGTAGTTCATTATGGGGGTTATTGTCTTCACTCTCATGAGTGCTGAATATAAATGCACTATTTGAATTTTGATATTTTATAGGCAACATCTAGTCATTTTCTTCTAAGTAATCAGTAATGAATTTGCTTTTCATACATTTACCATCATTGCAAAATTCTTCCTTTATTATTTTCTATTCTTGTATTTCAACTGTATTTCTTTTAGATTGCTTATAGGTTACTTATTGATTTAGATGAGTTTTTGCATATAAAGAAATGAATAATTTCTCCCATGTATTCCAGAATTTTTCAGTGTACAGAAGTTTTAAATGTTATGTAATTATTAAATACGATATCTCATTTATGTCTCCACCTCTTCTTTTTCATCCTCTTCTTTCTTCCTCTCTCTCTCTTTTTATTTTTTACTTTTGACCTAGGTTTTTCTATTAAGGTATGAGTTAAATCAATAGACTTAAAGACAAGAATCATGTGATCATCTCAATAGATGCAGAAAAAGCATTTGACAAAAATACCACACGTTCATGTTCAAAATACTAAAAAAACTAGGGATAGTAGAAACATGCCACAACACTGTAAAAGCTATGTATGCTAAACCCAAAGCCAATATCATTCTAAATGGGGAAAAATTGAAAGCCTTCCATCTAAATATTGTAACAAGAAAAGGATATCCTCTTTTACCACTTCTATTTAACATTGTCCTGGAAACTCTAGCCAGAGCAATTAAAAGAAAGAATTAAAGGGATATGAATAGGAAAAGAAGAACTCAAACTATCACTATTTGGGAAAACATGATTCTATATTTAGGAGATCCCAAAGATTCCACCAAAAAACTTATAACCAATAAATTAATTCAGAAAAGTAACAGGAGATAAAATCAACAACTATAAATCAAACACATTCCTATACATCAGTGATGAATCCACTGAAAGAGAAATTAGGAAAACTATCCCATTCACAATAGCCTCAAAAAAAATGGAATACTTGGGAATCAATCTGAAAAAAAAAGAGGTGAAAGACCTATACAATGAAAACTACAGAACACTAAATAAAGAAATTTAAGATTTAGAAGATGGAAAGACCTCCCATGTTTTGGATAGGCAGAATTAATATTGTCAAAATGGCCATACTACCAAAAACATTATACAGATTTAATGCATTTCTTATTAAAATCCCATTGACATTCTTCATAAAAATAGAAAAAGCAATCATGAAATTCATTTGGAAAAATAAGAGACTCAGAAGAGCCAAAGGAATCTTGAGCAAGAAAAGAGAAGCAGGAAACATCATAATATCAGACCTTAAACTATACTAGAGAGCTATAGTAACAAAACAGCATGGTACTGGCACCAAAATAGACTTGTAGACCAAGGTACAGAATAGAAGACACAGAGATAAAACCACATAAATACAATTATCTCGTACTAGACAAAGGTGCCAAAAACATACATTGGAGAATGGATAGCCTCTTCAACAAATCGTGCTGGGAAAACTGGAAATCCATAAGCAGCAAAATGAAACTAAACTCCTACCTGTCACCATGCATAAAACTCAACTCAAAGTGGATCATGGACCTAGGAATTAGATCAGAGACCCTACACCTAATAGAAGAAAAAGTAGGCCCAAATCTTCACTATGTTGGATTAGGAACTGACTTGCTTAACAAAACTCTTAAAGCCCGAGAAATAAAATCAAGAATCAATAAATGGGATGGATTTACACTAAAAAGCTGTTTCTCAGCAAAATAAACAATAATGAGAAAGGAGAGCCTACAGAATGGGAGAAAGTCTTTAGCACACACACAGAAGACAGAGCACTAATTTCCAGCACTCAAAAAACTTAACACCAAAAAAAAACCAAATAACCCAATCAATAAATGGGCAAGGAACTGAACAGATACTTCTCAGAAGAAGATACATAATCAATTAACAAATATATGAAAAAATGTTCAACATATCTAGCAATTATAGAAATGCAAATCAAAACTAGTGTAAGATTTTATCTAACTCCAGTCAGAATGGCAGTTATCAAGAGTACAAGCAACAATAAGTGTTGGTGAGGATGTGGGGAAAGAGGTACATTCAACATTGCTGGAGGGACTATAGATTGGTAGTCCTACCACACTCCTTGGTCTATACCCAGAGGTCTTAAAATCTGCATACTTCAGTGACACAGCCACATCAATATTTATAGCAGCTCAATTCACAATAGCTAAACTAGGCGTCCTTCACCAGATGAATGGATAAAGAATATGTAATTTATATACACAATGGAATATTATCTAGCCTTAAAGAAGAATGAAATTCTGGCATTTGTGCATAAAGGGATGGAACTGGAGAGTATCATGCTAAATGAACTAAGCCCACCCCAAAACCAAAGGCGGAATTTTTTTCTCTGATATTCAAATACTAATTCCCAATAAGGTGGGGTGCTAGGGAAAAATACAGGTACTTTGATTTAGACAGAAGGGAGTGAAGGGAATTGAGGGAGTATGGGGGGTAGGAATAATAGAAGAATGAATGTGACATTATTACCCTATGTGCATATATGATTACATGACCTGTGTGAGTATACATTATGTACAACCAGAAGACTGAGAAAAATAATACCCCATTTATGTATGATATATTAAGATGCATTCTACTGTCATGTGTAACTAATTAATAAAATTTTTAAAAAGAATAAAAACACAAAAAAGATATGAGTTAAATACTCCCTATTTTTTCTTTGGTTTCCTTGGTTGTATTTTATTCTTTAATCCAACTAGAATTTATTTTATGATATATTATTACATGTTACTATTTTTGTAAATTATTAGTTATTCAAACACAAGAAGTTACTTAAAGCTACATTTACTACATGTTAAATTTTTTAGTATTTTAGAGTTTCTTTGAAGCCTATTTTGCTGTTTTATCAAGTTATGATGATTTTATTTAGCCAGATGACAAAGCCATACCACAGACTCCCACTAGCACAGTTTTTATTTCAACAGTGCTAAGCCCTTCTGTAGTTTCAGGCCACTTTACACAAGAGAGGTATTTTGAAGGTGGAATCACTTGTGACATAACAGGCAAGATATGGAATGGTGTCTTCATGTCATCTGATCATTCCCTATGTCTTCCTGCCTCTCTGGATAGACACAGGTTCTGATAGAATTAACCTTGGCTAAGTACTAGATAACTCACTCATCACACTAATGACTTTCTTTGTATCTTATTTTCTGAAAAGAATATGCTGCCCTAATTATTGGTAATTAACTTCCAAATACATTTTTTAATATATTAGTCAGTGAGGTAATGGTGAAGGGGGTAGGATATGGAATAAGAATTCATGTGGTGGAGAGGAAATCCTATGAAATTTATATGTCTTCCCCATTAATCAAGGTAAGAATACTGACCTGGAAGGGGTGCATGTATGACTGCATATGGTACAACGTTACATCATGTACAACCAGAGAAATGAAAAGCTGCTCTTCAATTATATACAATGAATCAAAATGCATTCTGCTGTCATATATACCTAATTAGAATTAAAATAAAATAAAATAAGCCTGCTCACCAACTTTGGCATCATTAGCACAAAGGTATGAGTCTCTAAGGAAAGTATCCTCTACAACCTCTGTTTCTCTTGGCACATAATTACTCCATCTTTTCTCTTAGATTTAATTCCCCAAACCCATCCATTCCTTATCTACTAGAAGAGATTTAACAAAGGCTCCTACGGTCCTCTGTGGCTACAAATTCCTGAAGCACCCCAGAGCCTCCAAGTTCCCCAAGCACCTACTGGCAGACAAGCCTCCTTGAGATAACAAAGCCAGCAGAGATAGGCAACTAATGACCAGCTTTGGGACTCCTGCAGATGCAATCAGGGCTGTCTCTTCCTCCAGGACATAACTTTTCTTGTCCCCACTCCGAACTTTCTGGGAGTAATTAGTACTCAAGAGAAACAGCAACAGACTGGTAGTCAGAGTTCCAGGAGCAGCCCTCCAGGGTGCCTATTCTTAACTGAGGAAGCAGGATTTCTCTCTTACGTGGTTGTTCCCTTGTTAATTCCTTGGAGTGTTGTCCTGTGAGGACACAGATTCAGAGGACAGTTAGGAGTCAGGGTATAAAAGAGACACTGTTGGAAATCCCACAGGGTTTCCACATTGCCATGTGTTTTAATATTGATCACTAAAATTTGCAAAATGCATTTTCTATATTATTAGCTTACATCCCTACATTGGTCTTAAGGAGTGCACTTCATAGTCAAACGTTTACTATGTAGAATCTGAGTCTGGGATAAAAATCATGGCACATGAATCCTAATATATTGGAACTGTGTGTTTTGTGGGATAGATCCACCCATATGTGATTAATAGATCAAAGTGTTTGTTTTGTGTCCTTAGGTGCTGCCAGATTCTGTCTCACAAAGATTATAGCAATTCCCACACAAGAAAGGAATAGGGTCTTTTCTCATGTATTCCTGGCTTGCACTTCTGTGCTGTACTTTGATAAAATTATTTCACTATTATTTGTTGTTTACTTGGCATTTTCTTGATTACCAACATGGTTAACATGCACATTTCCTCATCTGAGAATTGTCTCTGTGGTTTTTCTTCCATTGGATTATCTTTCTTTCTCCTAGAGAGATTTGGATACTAAGAAATCTGCCAGTCACTGTGGTCCTTGCCTGTAAATCCCAGTTATTCAGAAGGCTGAGGCCGGAGGATGGCAAGCTTGAAACCAGGCTCATTAATTTAGGGAGATTCTGAGGAGTAAAAAGTATAGCATTGGGAGCTAAACTGGGGATGTAGCTCAGTGGTAAAGGAAAACTGTTGTAATACATCAGGTATTTCTGTACATGTAAACCAGTTTCTAGACTTTGAATTCTGTACCAAAAGTATTTTTCTCCATTCTTATGGCAATAATATGTTCTCAATAGTTTTGATTTATAAAAATTGTTGATATTACTTTAAATGTCCCAATTTTGTTGTTGTTCTTTAATTTTGTGAGGCTATTATTTTTTTACACACATTTCTTATTGATGCACTATAGTTAAACATAATGATGGGATTTATTGTAGCATATTTGTACATGTACACAATATAACCATATAATTTGGCCAATATCATTCCCCAGCACTTCTTGCTCACTTTCTGCCTCCCCCTACTGATGTTCCTTTGATTTTCATGAGATCTTCCTCCAACTTTTTTTTCTTTTTGCTTCCATATATGAGAGAATACTTACAATCTTTAACCTTCTGAGTTTGACTTATTTCTCTTAACATGATAACCTCTAGTTCCATCCATCTTCCTGCAAATGCCATTATTTCATTTTTCTTTATGGCTTAATAAAGCTCCAATGTGTATGTATACCACATTTTCTTTATCTATGCATCCATTGATGGATACCTAGGCTGATTCCATAGTTTGACTATTGTGAATTGTGCTGCTATTATCATGGGTATGTGTGTATCACTATAATAAGATAACTTTACTTTTTCAGGATGTATACCAAGGAGTGGTATAGCTAGGTCATGTGATGGTTTCATGCCGAGTCTTTTGAGGAGCCTCCATGCTGATTTCCACAGTGGCTGTACTAATTTACAGTCCCACCATCAGTTTGAAATTGTTCATTTTCCTTCACATCCTCTCCAGCATTTATTAGTGTTTATATTCTCAATGACTGCCATTCTGACTAGTGTGAAATGAAAACTCAGTGTAGTTTTTTGATTTGCATTTCCCTATTCGGTAATGATAATGAACAATTTTCATATTTGTTGGCCATTTATATTTCCTTTTTTGAGAAGTATCTGTTTAATTCATTTGCTCATTTATTAATTGGGTTATTTGATTTTGATGTAAAGTTTTTTGAGCTCTTTATATATTTTAAATATTTAATCCTCTGAGAAGAGTAGGTAGCAAAGACTTTCTCCCATTCTGTGGGTTCTCTTTTCACATTTGTAATTGTTTCCTTTGATATGCAGAAACTTTTTAATTTGATAATGTCCCTTTTATTAACTCTTAGCATTATTTTTTAAGTTTTAGAGTTCCTACTGAGAAAGTTGTTGCCTGTGCTTAAAAGCTATAGAGTGGACACTTTGTTTTCTTCTAGGAGTTGCAGAGTGTCTGATATACTTCCAAGGTCTTTGATCCATTTTGAGTTGATTTTTGTGCAGTATGAGAGACAGAGTCTAGTTTCATTCTTCTATACATGGATAACCAGTTGTCCTAGCACCACTTGTTAAAAAGGCTACCTTTTCTCCTATGTTTTTGGCACCTTTGTCAAGGATCAGATGACTCTATCTGTGTGGGTTTGGTTTGTGTCTTCTACTCTGTACCATTGGTCCATATGTCTGTTTTTTATGCCAGTACCATGAAGTTTTTGTTACTGAGGCTCTGTAGTATAAGTTGAAGTCAGGTATTGTGAGGGCCTCCAGCATTGCTTTTTTTTTGGCTTAGAATTGCTATGGCTATTCTGGGTCTTTTTGTCTTCCAAATAAATTTTAGGAGTGCCCCCCAACCCCACCCCAGTTCTGTGAAGAATGTCATTGGTATTTTGATTGGGATTGCATTGAATCCAAAATTTGCTTTTGGTAGTATGGTCATTTTAACAACATTAATTCTGCCTTGCCTTGAACATCTTTCCATCTTCTGAGGTTTTCTTCAAATTTTTTTCTTCAATATTCTATGGTTTTTACTGTAGAACACTTTCGCCTCCTTGGTTAGATTTATTCCTACATTTTTTTGTTTGTTTGTTTGTTTTGGAAATAAATTATTTTCCTGATTTCTTTCTTAGCCATTTTATTTTTGGTATATAGGAAAGCTACTGATTTTTTTTTTATGTTGATTTTGTAAACTGCTACTTTGGCAAATTTGTTTATTAGCTCTAGCCATCTTTTGGAGGAGTTTTTTTTTTTTTTTTAAACTTCTAGGTATATATCACCTAAAAAGAGTGATAATGACTCTGGCATCTTCCTTTCCTATACTTATCCATTGTATTTCCTTCTCTCACCCAGTTGTTCTGGCTACAATTTCTAGTAATATATTAAATGGGAGTGGTGAAGTGGACATCCTTGTCTTGTCCCCGATTTTAAAGAAATGCTTTCAGTTGAGAAAATATTTATTACAGTAGAAATCTAAGTATAGAATTATGGAACTATGTCATTAACATTTGAAAAATATCATGGTAAAAATTGCTTTAGTCAAATGTTATCATAGGATACTACATTAGGGTCTTAAATCATGGTGATAAAATTTTTATATAGTTTCAGAGCATAAGATAAAGTCCATTACAAAGTTCTCATAATATATGATTTATTACAAAAGGAAAAATAATAGTTCTACAGAGAACTCTGACAAGACACCACTTTAAGTAATTAAAACTATCATGATCAATAATGAGACATAGTGTCATTATAAGCCTTCTAATTGAATGCCTTGGAAACAGTATCATTTCTGGGTTGTTGTTGTTGTTGTGTTTGGTGGTCTTTTTCCATAACCTAACTTGAATTTTGAAATATAAGGCAGACCCAAAATTAAGGACATGATATAAACAATAAATAGATGGAACTCTTCAAGACTATCAAAACTATGAAACTGCCCCAGACTGGAGAAGACTTAGTAGGCAGAAAATGACATGCATTGTGATGTATGATCCTAGATTGATTCTTAGACCAGAAAAAGGGAATTAGTAAGACAACTGAAAAAAAATGTGAATAAGATTTGTATATTCATTAATAAAACTGTGTCAACATTATTTTTCTGATCTTGAGCATTGTTCTATGGTTAAATAATATGCTGAGGTTTAAAAAAGCTATGTGAAGGGTAGAAGGGAACTCTGTGCTAATTTCACATTTTTGTAAGTTTGAAATTATTTCAAGTAGAAAAGATAAAAATCTTTAAAAATAATGTGACTGATGATGTAAACTCTTCTGTAAATAAAACACTATTAAATGCATTTAAATTCAATATATCTAACATGATGTACAAGCATAGAGAATTTAAGGAAGGCTACCAACTCAACAAATATTATTGGCTACTACTAATTCCTGGGGGGGGGGGCAGGGTACTGAGGAGTTTGGAAGGGAAAAAGAGAGATTATTCATGTTTTCTCTAAATACTTTGTGCATAAAGGGTTAATAAAACCCTTTCTCCTTCTCTAAGGACAGATTTTCCTTGAGTCACCTTTTCATCTTTGTACCTTTAGAAATCTTATGAAGACTCTCAGGAGGTCCTGGTTATCCTCACCTTCTGGTATTCACACCCTTGTGTAATCCCTGCCCAATGAACATGAGCAGGACCTCTGACTTGATTCTAGCCCGATATTATCAGAATGGTGATGAGGACGTGTCTTTCTATGATTATTTTACGTAAAATTGTAATGACCATCTTGGCAGTAGACTCTCTCGGTTGACTTTCTCTCTTGATGGCTTTGATGAGGTAAGCTGCCATGTGGAGAGGTACATGTGACAAGAAACTGAGGGCAGCCTCTGGCTGCCAAACCTGCAAGGCAGTGAGTGTTGCCAACAACCACATGAAATTCTCAGTGAAGCCTCAGATGAGACCCAGGCCTCACTTGGAAACTTGTGAGAGACCCCCACATAAAAGATCCAACTAAGCCGGGCACTGTGGCACATGACTGTAATCCTAGTGGTTTGGGAGGCTGAGATAGGAGGAAAGCAAGTTCAAAGCCAGTCTCAGCAATGGCAAGTTACTAATCAACTCCGTGAGACCCTGTCTCTAAATAAAATACAAAATAGCACTGGGGATGTGGCTCAGTGGCTGAGTGCCTCCAAGTTCAATCCCTGGTGTGTGTGTGTATCCAAAGATCCAAGTAAACCATGCCAAGATTCCACAGAAATTGTGATAGAATAAATGCAAATATATTGTTTTCAACTATTTGATATGTGGTAATTTGTTGCAACGTATAGTGAATACAGTAATGAATCTGGTATGATGCTAGGTAACATTGCTTATGGCAAAATGGTCCCTGACTAATGAATTGCAAATGCACCCTGAAGAAGACCATAGCTTTGGACTTCCCTGAGAGCAGTGACTCTGATAATTAACTTATGCTCACCCTTGTGGGGACTGTAGGAACTTTGCCTACAAAGAGTTACTAGAGATATGCTTCATGGGGCACAAGAATTCTAATCCAGTGTAGACTCCTTGTGTGGGCCTTATTTCCTATCTGTTTAGTGGTGTGGTTTGGTGTCCCTCACTGCTTTGCCTTCAGCTGCTAGAGGAGATTTCTATCCTATTCTGAGTTCAACCTCAGCTGTAGTGAACATTTCTCATATGTGATGATAATTTTCTACCCAAGTGTGTGGGTCCCTCTCGTTTTGTGCTAAGGATCTCTTGCTAATGTGGTAAAAACCTGCTCAGCTCAGAGGCAAAGTGCCTGGGATTGATAAGTGTTTAATATTCCCCCACCCCTAAGGAACAATGCATAAGCAATGAGGAATGGAATTAATTATTACATATCTGAGATCTCTGTCAAACTCCAGAAATTTAAGATTACCCCGCCCCCCCACCATTTTATTTTGGTAAACACATGAGATCTATTCCCTTAATAAAAAATTGAAGAGTACAATATAATATTTCTAATGATATGCTCAATGTGAAACACATAACTAGAATTTATTAACTTTGCATAATGGAGACTTCATACCTGTTGAATAGGAATTCTCCATTTCCCTCACCCTAGCTTCTGACAATTTCCATTCTACTTTTCTGCATCTATGAATTTGACTATTTTAGATACCTCCTATAAGTCAAGTCATGTAGTATGTGTACTTCTGTGACTGGCTTATTTCACTTAGTAAAATGTCTTTAAGGTTTATTCATGACAATATTTCCTTCATTTTATGGTTGAATAATATTCTATCATATGCATATATCACATTTTCTTTATCCAACAGTGGATATTAAGGTTTTTTTTAAATCTTGAGTATTATGAATAGTACTGTGATGAATATGGGAATAAAAATATCTCTTTGAGATCCTGATTTCAATTTTTTTGGATAAATATTCAATTTGGAACAATTATTGAATCACATGGTAGTTCTATTTTTTATTTTTATTTTTTGGTGAAATATTCATAGTAGCTGAACTGTTTTTCATTCCCACCAGCAGTATACAGAGGTTTATTCTTTATCCCACATTTTTTCTAGAGGTATTTACTTTGTGATTACCATGGAACTTACATAAAACCTGTTGTAGTTAAAACAATGTATTTAAAAGTTATAACGACTTCAATGACTGGGCAAAACTCTATAATTTTACTGTTGCCTACACAGACTTTGCTATTCATGTCACAATTTACATATTTTCATATTGTTATTTAATTATATATTTCATAGTTATAGTTATTATGATACTTTTGTCTTACAAATTTTATAATAGAATTAATGTGACATATTTACCATTATAGTATTACAGTTTTCTGTATTTCTCTCTATGTATTTACCTTTACTAACAAAATTTTATATTTTTATGTTTCATGTTGATGTTTGATTTTAATTTTTTAAAAATTTTAAATAAAAAAAACTCCCTTTAGTGTTTCTTATAAGGAAGGTAGTGCTGATTAACTCATTTAATTTTTATTTGGGAAATTCTTTACTTTTTAATCTATTTTTGAAGAAAAAATTTTTTGCCTTGTTTCTTCATTGGGAGAGTTTTTTCCCACCTTAGCATTTCAAATGTAATATCCCACTCCTTTTCATCCTGAAAGTTTTCTCCTGATAGCTTCATGAAGTTCCCTTATTTGTGAAAATTCTCTTTTCTTTTGATACTTTCAAAAAATGTTAAAAATACAAAAATCCTTAAAATATTAGTAATCTGAATTCAGAAATACATTAAGAAGATTGGATGCAATTTTTTTTCATCCTAGAGATGCAAGGTTGGTTCAACATATGCAAATTAGTAAGTGCAATTCATCATACAAAACGAATTAGGAACAGAGATCATATGATAATTTCAGTAGTTGCAGAAAAAGGCTTTTACAAAATTAACCACACATTTATGTCAAAAACACTAATGAAACTGGGGATAGAAGTTACTTACTTAAACATCATAAAGACTGTGCATGACAAACCCAAAGCCAGCATGATACTGAATGAAGAAAAACTGAAAGTAATTTCTCTAAAATCAGGAACAAGACAAGATACATACTGTCACCACTCCTATTCAAAGCACTACCTGAAATTTTAAATTGAGCAATTAAGTATTAAAAGGAAATTAAAGGTTTTTTTTACAAATATGAAAAGAAGAAATCAAATAATCTCTTTTTACAGATGACTGATTTATACTTAAAAGACCTGAAAAATTTCCACCAGACTTCTAGAACTAATAAACAAATTCAGCAAAGTAGCAGGATAGTATCAACATACTAATTCAATAGCTTTCCTGTATGCCAATAATGAACATGCTGAGAGACACTAGTAAATCAGTTTCTTTCACAATAGCCACAGAAATAAATGAAACACGAGGGATCAAGGAGGTGAAAACCCTCTACAATGAAAACTACAGAACACTAAAGAAAGAAATTGAAGATTTCTAGAAGATGGAAAGACCTCCCATGGTATTGAATAGGTAGAATTAATATTGTCAAAATGACATATTACCAAAAGCAGTCCACAGATTCAATGTAATCCTCATTATTCACAGAACTAGAAAAAAGTCCTAAAATTTAAATATAAGTATAAAAGACCTAGAATATCCAAAGCAATTTGGAGCAATAAGAGCAACACTGAGATCATAGTTTCTGATCTCAAATTATACTGCATAGCTATAATAACAAAAAAGCATGGTCTTGGCAGAAAAATAGATATGAAGACTAATAGAATAGAATAAGAGACACAGAGACAAATTCACATAAATATAGTAATCTGATCCTTGACAAAAGTGCCAAAAATGATGTTGGAGAAAAGACATTCTTTTTTACAAATGGTCTAAGAAAATTGGATATCCATATGAATCTAGAATGAAACTAGATCCCTATCTTTTACCCTGCACAAAAATCAACTTGAAGTGGATCAGAGACCAAGGAATTAGACCAAAAACTTTGCAAATGCTGAAGAAAACATGGTCAATAACATTTTAACATATTGACCTGGCATTGACTTGCTTAATAAAAGTCCTGAAGCCCGAGGAGCCTACAGAAAGGCAGAAAATCTTTGATGGATATTCTTCTAGAACAAGAGTAATATCCAGAATATATAAAGAATTTAAAAAAAAGAAAAAGAGAAAAGAAACCATAAGAAAACAAATAAATAACCCCAATCAATGACTGGGAATACAAACAAAAAGAACATATTTTTCAAAAGCAGTAAAAGTGGACAACAAGTATATGAGAAAGAAATGTTCAACATCCTTATCAGTCAGATAAACAAAAATCAAAACTACGTTGAGATTTCTTCTCACTCAAGTTAGAAACACAATGATCTGGAGAATTGTGAGTTCAAAACCAACCTCAGCTAAAGGGAGGTACTAAGCAACTCAGTGAGACCCTGTCTCTAAATAAAATACAAAATAACACTGGGAATGTGAATTTGACTCAGTGGTCAAGTTCAATTCCCAGTCCCCCCCTCTCTGCCAAAAACAACAACGACAACAACCAAAACAATAAAATAACAATAAATGTTTTCAGTGATGTGTGGAAAAATGAAAAACAAAAACTTACGCCATTGTTCGGGGGATTTTAATTAGTATACTTTGGAAATAAGTATGAAAATTCCTAAAAAGTTAGGGATGAACCCAACATATGAACCAGCTATTCCATCCCTTTGTATATATTCAAAAGAACTAAAATCAGCATGCTATAGTGAGAGATGTATACCCATGTTTATAGTAACACAAACCACAATAACCAAGTTATAGAACCAGTTCAAGTTCCTGTCAACAAATGAATAAAGTAAATATGGTATATACATGATAGTTTTTTAAAAATAATTTTTTAGTTGTCAATGGACTTTATTTATATGTGGTGCTGAGGATTGAACCCAGCGTCTCACACATGCTAGGTTCTACCACTGAACCACAACCCCAGCCCACACAATAGAATTTTACTCAGCCATAAAGAAGAATGAAATCATGTATTTTCTGGTTAAAATGGATCTGGAGAACATCTTGCTAAATGACATAAGACATAAATGACATAAGACATAAATGACTCAGAAAATTAAGAATTGAAGTTTTATCTCATAATTGGAAGCTAGAGAGAAAGATAAAAGGCTTAAAAAGGAAGTTCACGAAAGTAGAAGGGAGACCAACAGATTAGTGGAAGGGAATCTAGAGGGAGGGAAGAAAGGAAGGCATGGAGAAGTACTGGGGAGTGTAATTAAGCAAATCATGCTATGCCCATGTATGACTAAACCACATGAATACATTTTATATGTAATTATAATAATCAAAAATATATAAAAATAGAAGACAGACAAATAGAGTAAAGCAAGGGAATCAGGGAGAGGAAAATAAGAAGTACTGGGATATAAAACTGACCAAATTATTTCCATGTAAGAATAACAAATCCCACTGTTATGTATAATTATAATCCACCAATAGGAAACATGATTAATTAATATGATATATTACATTAACAGAATGAAGCAAAAAAACACATGATTATCTCCATAGATAAATAATACATTTATCAAAATTTACCACATCTTTGTTATAGTAACTCTCAAAAACTATGAGTAGGTGGAAATTATTTCAACATAAAAATGTGCTATAGTTGAAAAGTCCACAATAAACATTCTCAACAGTAGAAAACAGGAAGTTTTTCCTCTAAGATCAAGATTCCTACTCCATTTTCATTTGACTAAATGCTGTAAGACCTAGCCAGATTAATCAGGCAAAAAAAAAAAAAAAAAATCCAAACCAGAAAACTAGAATTAAGTTTATTTTTGCTAATGGCATCTGTAAAACCCTAAAGACAGGACTAGGGATATAGATCAGTGATAGAGTGCTTTTCTAGTATGTTCAAGGCTCTGTGTTCAATCCCCAACACTGCAAAAAAGAAAATCTGAAAGCCTGTATACATACACCCAAACAAACAAACAAAACAAAACAAACAACAACAACAAAAAAACCCCATCAAATCCCTAGTAAACGAATTAAGTTATAACATAAAATACAAAATCAATATACAAAAATAATATGCAATTCTATTGCCTCAAAATGAATTATCTGAAAAGGAAGTTTAAAAAATTCCATTTATAATAGTACTGAAAAGAAAAAGTACTAAGAAAAACTTTTACTAAGGTGAAAGACTTATGCTATGAAACTACAAAACCTTGATGAAAGAAATTGAAGAGGACACACATAAAGGGCAAAAACATCAGAACTTGTTTGATTAGAAGACCTAATAATGTTAAAGTGTCCAGGCTATTCAAAGCAATCCAGATTCAATAAAATCTTTATCAAAGTGCAGTAACAATTTTTATAAAAATAGAAACTTTTTAAACTTCTTAATCTATTACTTTTAATATTTTTGGAATTACAGTCAAAATGAAAAATGGTTAGGGTGTTAATGCTAGTTTTGTTCTTGTTAAGGTAGACTTTGTACTTTTCTTTTTTAAAATAAACTAGGATTTTTCCCTCCCAAAATTTATCTTTCATCAATTCATTATTGTGACAGCATCATAAGGGCTAGGAGAACTGATCACACATGTTTTCCTGAAGCATGTGGAAATACAGCTCATTTATTTATTGAAAGGAAAGATTCAAGTGATATAGGATTCTTGTTCTTTAGGTGATTCATTCAGTTGACACTTTCTTTACTGCAAGGTAGATGATAACCAGGCCAAAAAAAAAAAAAAAAAAAAATTACCGTCTTTAAAGAACAATGTGAAGCAGCATAGGAATGTGGAAATAGCATTTTTTACACTTTTTCTCATTAATTTTTTTTTGTTATTTTTAGTTATACAGGACAGTAGAATTCATTATGACATAAAAGCATGTAACATATCTTGGTCTAATTCAGTCCCCAGCACCTCCCTTTTTTATCCCCTCCCCACATCATCTGCTCCCTTCCCTGTACTCTACTGATTTTTCTGCCATTTACTTATAGGTATTGTTTTTAAAATTTCTGGTGATGGTAAATGATGTTGAGAATTAATGTGGTATATTTGTATATGTATATAGGAAAGTTACGTCCACTATCTTTCCTTTTCTCATCCCCCCTTTCTTTTCTTTATCCCCCTCACTGAACTTCTATTATTTTTTTTATCCCCTGCCCTTTATGTGGGTTAGCTTCCACATATCAGAAAAAAATTCAACATTTAGTTTATTGGGATTGGTTTATTTCACTTAGCATGATAATCTCTAGATCCATTCATTAACTGGCAAATGTCATTAAGTCATTCTTCTTTATGGCTGAGTAATACTTCATTGTGTATATATGCCACATTTTCTTTGTCTATTCATTTGGTGAAGGGCACCTAGGTTAGTTCCATAGCTTAGCTATTGGGAATTGTGCTGCAATAAACATCATTGATGTGGCTACTTCATTATAATATGCTGATTTAAAATCCCTTGCATACATAATGAGGAGTGGCATAAACTGGGTCTAATGGTGGCTCCATTTCTGATTTTTTGAGGAATCTCCATACTGCTTTTCACAGTGGTTACACCAATTCACAGTCCCACCAACAATATATGAATGTGACCCTTTCCCCCCATTCTCACCAACATTTATTGTTACTTGTTCTCTTGATAATTGCCATTTTGATTAGAGTGATATCAAATCTCAGTACAGTTTTAATTTTCTTTTCTTTAATTGCTAGAGATGTTGAACATTTCTTCATATCTTTATTAACCATTTGTATTATTTTAAGAAAGGTCTGTTTAATTCCTTTGTCCATTTACTGATGGGGTTATTTGTTTTTACCTTTGTGTTACCCTTGTTACCCTGGGCTTTATGTTTTGTTTGTCTTTTCAACCATTTTCAAGTGGATGAGCTTGAGAGAGTGTCTGTTCCCCTATTCTCTCTGATGCCCCTCCATCCTTATCCACCAGTTTGGGTTGAGGGTGGTTAGAGCATTCTGTGTTTGTTTCTACTCTGGTACCCTATCTCCCAATCTCTTCAGGTTTCAGACTATGTAATAACCAGTTTTAGTGCATTTATTTTGTCACCCACCTCTCAATTCTGCTTTTCCTTTACTTCCTCACTCCTGTGTTGTGAGGAGATCTGGACTGCTGCCTAGCCTGCTTCCACCATCTTCCATAGCCTCTTTATTTTTAATAAGTTGATCAAATTATACTAAGTGCATATATGAATATACCACTAAGTATTCTATAAGTATTATAATTTTCTTTTTCTTCTTTTTATTTATTTCTTACATGACAAGAATAGAGTGCATTACATTCATAATTATCCATTCACAGCACAAGTTTTTGTAACTCTGTATATAAAGTATGTTCACACCAAATTATGCCATTATACATGAGCTCTCTTATTTTTTTGCATACAATTCTTAATACACCTTTATACCACCATTTATCATATCTCTGTTTGTATATAAGGTATGTTGACACCAAATTCACATCTTCATACATGTATTTTGTATAATGATGACCCTCTCCTTCCACCATCCTAGCTATCCCCCTTCTTCTTCCCTTCCCTTCCCATCCCTATTCCCTATCTAGAGGTAATTTTCCTCCCATGCCCTCCCTCCCTACCCTACTTTGAGTCACCTCCCTTATATCAGAGAAAACATTCGGCATTTGTTTTTTTGGGATTGGCTAACTTCACTTAGCATAATCTGCTCTAATGCCATCCATTTCCCTGTAAATGCCATGATCTTATTCATTTTTAGTGCTGAGTAATATTTCATTGTGTATAAATGCCACATTTTTTTTATCCATTCATCCACTGAAGGACATCTAGGTTGGTTCAACAGTTTAGCTATTGTGAATTGTGCTGCTATAAACATTGATGTGACTGTGTCCCTGTAGTATACTGTTTTTAGGTCTTTGGGTATAGTCCAAGAAGAGGAATATCTCAATCAAATGGTGGTTTCATTCCCAGCTTTCCAAATTGGCTGCACTAATTTGTAGTCCCAACAGCAGTGTATGACTATACCTTTTCCCCTCATCCTCGCCAACACTTTTGTTGTTTGTCTTCATAATGGCTGCCATTCTTAGTGGGGTGAGATGGTATCTTAGAGTAGTTTTGATTTGCATTTCTCTGATTGCTAGAGATGATGAGAATTTTTTTGTATATTCGTTGATTGCTTGTATATCCTCTTCTGAGAAGTGTCTGTTCAGGTCCTTGGCCCATTTATTGATGGGATTATTTGCTTTTTTCGGTGCTTATCTTGTTGCGCTCCTTATATACCCTAGAGATTAGAGCTCTATCTGAAGTGTGAGGGGTAAAAATTTGTTCCTAGGATGTAAGCTCCCTGTTCACCTCACAGATTATTTCTTTTGCTGAGAAAAAACTTTTTAGTTTGAATCCATCCCATTTGTTGATTCTTAGATTTAATTCTTGTGCTATAGGCATCTTATTAAGGAACTTGGGGCCTAGCCCCACATGATGAAGATTAGGGCCTACTTTTTCTTCTATTAGATGCAGAGTCTCTGGTTTAATTCCTAGATCCTTGATCCATTTTTGAGTTAACTTTTGTGCATGGTGAGAGATAGAGATTCAATTTCATTTTGTTGCATATGGATTTCCAGTTTTCCCAGCACCATTTGTTGAAGATGCTATCCTTTCTCCAGTGCATGCTTTTGGCACCTTTGTCTAATATAAGATAGTTGTATACTTGTGGGTTAGTCTCTGTATCCTCTATTCTGTACCATTGGTCTACCAGTCTGTTTTGGTGCCAGTACCATGCTGTTTTTGTTACTATTGCTCTGTAGTATAGTTTAAGGTCTGGTATAGTGATATCACCTGTTTCACTTTTCCTGCTTAGAATTACTTTAGCTATTCTGGGTCTCTTATTTTTCCAGATGAATTTCATGATTGCTTTTTCTATTTCTATGAGGAATGCCACCGGGATTTTGATCAGAATTGCATTGAATCTGTATAGTGCTTTTGGTAGTATGGTCATTTTAACAATATTAATTCTGCCTTGTATTGTGTATAAATGCCACATTTTTTTTTATCCATTAATATTGCTCTTGTATATTTCCATGAGCAAGGTAGATCTTTCCATCTTCTAAGGACTTCTTCTATTTCTCTCTTTAGGGTTCTATAGTTTTCATTGTATAGACCTTTCACCTCTTTTGTTGATTCCCAAGTATTTTATTTTATTTTATTTTTTGAGGATATTGTGAATGGGGTAGTTTTCCTCAATTCCTTTTCAGAGGATTTATCACTGATATATAGAAATGCCTTTGATTTGTGGGTGTTGATTTTATATCCTGCCACTTTGCTGAATTTACTTACTAGTTCTAGAAGTTTCCTGGTGGATATAGATATCGATATATTTCCTGAGTCTTCTATATATAGAACCATATCATCAGAAAATAGCGCTAATTTAAGTTCTTCTTTTCCTATACATATCCCTTTAATTTATTTCATCTATGTAATTGCTATGACCAGTGTTTCAAGAACTATGTTAAACAGAAGTGGTGAATGAGGGCATCCATGTCTTGTTCTGGTTTTTAGAGGGAATGTCTTCAATTTTGGTGTCCTCATTCTTGCCTAAGATACTGAGAAATTGGCTGAATTTATCTTCCAGACTTTCCATCAGCACCTTCTCCCTATTTTCTGTAGAGTCTGTTGTGATATTGCCTTTTTCATCCCGTATGCTAGTAATTTGAGTTGTCTCTCTCCTTCTCTTCATTAGCATGGCTAAGGGTCTGTCAATCTTATTTATTTTTTTCAAAGAACCAACTTTTAGTTTTGTCAATTTTTTCAATTGTTTCTTTTGTTTCGATTTCATTGATTTCACCTCTGATTTTAATTATTTCTTGCCTTCTACTGCTTTTGCTACTGATTTGTTCTTCTTTTTCCAGGGCTTTGAGATGAAGTATGAAGTCATTTACTTGTTGGCTTTTTCTTCTTTTAAGGAATGAACTCCATGCAATGAATTTTCCTCTTAGTACTGCTTTCATAGTGTCCCAGAGATTTCAGTATGTTGTGTCTGTGTTCTCATTTACCTCTAAAATTTTTTTTAAATTTCCTCCTTGAGGTCTTCTGTAACCCATTGTTCATTCAGTAGTATATTATTCATTCTCCATGTGATGAATAATAGGAGTTTTTCTTCCTTATTTTATCGTTGATTTCCAATTTCAATCCATTATGATCAGATAAAATGCATGGTAGTATCTCTACTCCTAAGATTTGCCCTCTGGCAATAGACCTATTTTTGAGAAGGATCCATGGCTGCTGAAAGTGTATCCACTTGATGTTGGTTGATATATTCTATATATGTCAATTAAATCAAATTTATTAATTGTATTATTGAGTTCTATAGTTTCTTTATTCAAGTTTTGTTTGAAAGATCTGTCCAGTGGTGAGAGAGGTGTGTTAAAAATCATCCATGATTGTTGTGTTGTGGTCTATTTGACTCTTGAACTTGAGAAGGGTTTGTTTGATGAACAAAGCTGCAACATTATATGGGATATATATATTAATAATTGTTATGTCTTGTTGGTGTATGGTTCCCTTGAGTAGTATGTAATGTCCTTCTTTATCCCTTTTGATTAACTTTGGCTTGAAGTCTACTTTATTTGATATGAGTATGGACACCCCTGCTTGCTTCCAAGGTCCATGTGAGTGGTATGATTTTTCCCAACCTTTCACCTTCAATCTGTGTATGAGTCTCCTGTAGGTAGCATATTGTTGGATCTTTTTTTTTTTAATCCAGTCTACTAGCCTATGAATTTTGAATGGTGAGTTTAAGCCATTAACATTTAGGGTTACTATTGAGATATGGTTTGTATTTCCACCCATATTTGCTTATTTTTGTTATTTAACTTGACTTGATTTTTCTCTTTGATTAGTTTTTTTCCTTTAGTGTACTACCTTACACGGTTGGTTTTCATTGTTATTTTTCATTTCCTCTTCATGAAATGTTTTGCCAAGGATGTTTTGAAGCACTGGTTTTCTAGCTGCAAATTCTTTTAACTTTTGTTTATCATGGAAGGTTTTTATTTCATCTTCAAATCTGAAGCTTATTTTTGCTGGATGCAAGATTCTTGGTTGGAATCCATTATCTTTCAGTGTTTGAAATATGTTGTTCCAGGATCTTCTAGTTTTCAGAGTCTGTATTGAAAGATTAGCTGTTAACCTAATTGGTTTACCCCTATATGTAATCTGCTTCCTTCTCTTGTGGCATTTAAAATTTTCTCCTTGTTTTGTATGCTGGGCATTTTTATTATTATGTATCTTGGTGTGGATCTCTTGTAATTTTGCACATTCAGCATCCTGAAGGCTTCTAGGATTTGGATTTCCATTTCATTCTTCATTTCTGGAAAGTTTTCTAATATTATTTCATTGAACACATTACTCATTCCTTTGGTTTAGACCTCAATACCTTCCTCTATCCCAATAACTCTTTAATTTGGTCTCTTTATGCTATCCCATATTTCTTAGATGGTCTGCTCCTGGCTTCTTATCAGTCTCTCTGAGCTGTCTACATTCTTTTCAAGATGATATATTTTGTCTTCATTGCTGATGTCCTATCTTCTAAGTGGCCTACACTGCTGTTGATACTCTCACTTGAGTTTTTAATTTGGTTTATCATTTCATTCATTTCCAGGATTTCTGTTTGTTTTGTTTTGTATAACATCTATCTCCCTGTAGAGTTGATCTTTTGCTTCTTGGGTTTGTTTATGTAATTCCTTGTCAAAGTGACCTTTCATTGTCTTCTTTTGTTGTCTAATGTCTTCCCTGAGACTCCAGAACATCTGACCTATGTATATCCTGAAATCTTTATCTGACATTCTTTGCTGTAGATGTCACCTCTTCTAATGTTGTATTATCTTGCATTGTTGGTGGTCCTTTCTTTCCTTGTCTTTTCATGTTGATCACTTTTCTTTCCAGCTCTGTTAGACTGTTGTGTTATTGTTTTTCCCCTATAGATTTATATTGCTCTTGTATATTTCCAAAATCTCTCCTTTGTGGGGAAAGACAATGTTAACATGTCCCAATATCAACAATTCATCATCTATGAGCAAATTTTCATTATTAATACATTTATAGTTAGTCTCTATGTCTAGAGATGTTGTATTCAATTATTATTTAAAATATAGTCATTAGTTTCATAAAAGGCATACCATTTCTAGTGACATTTAGAGAACTGAGGATTGGGCATAGGACATTATGTTAAGGGGAAAAGGTGTGAGGATATGGGGTTAGTCTATCTTAGCAACTTTGGAGGAGAACTCTAATGAATAAACAGAAGATATTTTATGAAAGAATGCATAAAATCAAACTCCTATATGTATTTAGAAAATTATCCAAAGTAAAAATAGTATAAGTTAGGAGGTTGAAAGTGGGAGAGAGGGTGGAAGGAAAAAAAATAAAAAGGAAAGAAAAGCAGAGAAAAAAGAGAGAGGGAGAAAGAGGGAAAAAAGGGGGAGGGGGGCATATGCAATTCCTCTATATTATATTATTCTGGTGATTCAGTTCTTAAAGTACGATTTCATGCAAAGTTCTTGGTGTTGTGAGGACCAGAGCGGGAAGGGTAGAGGAGAATGGATGAGAAAACAAAAAAAAAAAGAGAGAGAGAGAGAGAGAGAGAGAGAGAGAGAGAGAGAGAAAAGTCTCTTAGAATTCTGTTTTCTTTTCTTCCAGTAGGTGGCATTGTCTATTCCAAGCTTGAGTCTCTGCGCTCAGGGTGGTGAAGGTAACCAGTGTGAGAGGGCCTGAGCTTCTGCCAGGAGCCTCCCTGCTCTTAGTCTCTCTGAGTTGGAAACCAGGTGCCTGTACAATTACAGCTCCACATTGATAGCCATGCCCCCCCCCCACCCAATAAAAAAAGATTGTGAGAAAAGTTTTGAGTTATCACAGGTGGGGGTGGGGGAGATGGAAACCGGGTACCTGATCAGCCGCGGGAACCCACTGGTAGCCACATCCACCAATAGATGGCGAGTAAGGTTTTCCAAGATGGATTCTGTCGGGTGTTTGGTGAAGTAGGGGGTGCTGGGGTGACCTTGTGCTGTGGCCAGAGCTTGGTCTGGTGACTGGCAAGCAAAGCCTCTGCATTCTGCACTGCCATGCTCAACTCCACTGCTTGCTCTTCCACTGATCAGTATTCTAATTTTCTATATAACTATAATGAAATCAGTTAGAGACTGCAATATATATATCCAAGAGAAATAAGATCAGGGAGAAGGAGGGAGGGAAGGATGGGGGAAGTACTGAGGATTGAATTGGAGAAAACTGTGTTGCATGCATTTATGAATATGTCAAAATAAACCTCACTATTAGGTATATCACTAAAAATAATAACAATTTTAAAATTCACATGAAACCAAAAGGGACCATGAAAAACCAAGATAATCCCCCAAATTAACAAAATATCCTATTTCAAAGTATATTACAAAGTTTTAGTAATTAAATAATACAATACTGTAACTGAAAACTCGATCCTTGTCCCCAATGCCAATTCAATAGCAACAACACAGTTTTGAGAATAAGGAAAAAGAAGTTTTATTGCTTTACTAGCAAAGGAGAAACACAGGGGACTCCTGTCCCAGGGGCTGTGATTCTGCTCATCAAGAGGATCAGGGGGATTTTTAAAGAAGCTCTTCAAAGGCTACATTCCAGGTGTGCCCTGACAGGGAGTCCCAGGGTGCCCTGATGGTCCATTAGGATTCACTTGTTAATTTGGGAGATATTCACTTCCTAGATCCTCTGGCAGACATCTCCTTCTGGTGGAGCACAGATAACTCAAGGTAATTTTGTTCCCTGATCACAGGTTATGGGGCAGGAGAGGGAGAAGAGGCAAAGGAAAACATGACCCTTTTAAAAAGAAGCCTCAGAGCTATATTCAAAGAACTCAAAAAATTAGACAATAAGATAACAAATAACCCAATCAACAAATGGGCCAAGGACCTGAACAGACACTTCTCAGAGGAGGACATACAATCAATCAACAAGTACATGAAAAAATGCTCACCATCTCTAGCAGACAGAGAAATGCAAATCAAAACCACCCTAAGATACCATCTCACTCCAGTAAGATTGTTAGCCATTATGAAGTCAAACAACAACAAGTGCTGGTGAGGATGTGGGGAAAAGTGTTCACTTGTTCATTGCTGGTGGGACTGCAAATAGGTACAGCCAATTTGGAAAGCAGTATGGAGATTCCTTGGAAAGCTGGGAATGGAACCACCATTTGACCCAGCTATTCCCCTTCTTGGACTATTCCCTAAAGACCTTAAAAGAGCATACTATAGGGACACTGCTACAACAATGTTCATAGCAGCACAATTCACAATAGCTAGACTGTGGAACCAACCTAGATGCCCTTCAATAGATGAATGGATAAAAAAAAAA
>NW_026000000.1:9991674-10003564 GCF_001458135.2 Marmota marmota marmota | reverse complement strand
GGGAGGGGAGGGGAGGGGGGATAGTAGGGATAGGAAAGGCAGTAGAATACAACATACACTAGTATGGCAGTAGGTAAAAAAGTGGATGTGTGACCGATGTGATTCTGCAATATGTATATAGGGTAAAAATGGGAGTTCATAATCCGCTTGAATCAAATGTATGAAATATGATATGTCAAGAGCTTTGTAATGTTTTGAACAACTAATAATAAAAAAAAAGGTGAAGTGGACCACTGTTATAATACTATCAAAAAATTGAGATGTGTTACAGTAGTAGCTGGTGCAAATCTCCACAAGATTTACAGCTCTGAATTCAAGTAAAGCCTTATCAACAGAGAATATCTCCCGGGCTGTCTTCTGCAAGGCACAGCAGGGCTGCCTTCTGCAAGGCATAGCAGTCTGCTGGAAAAAACTTTTAAACTATATTTCTGGTCCTGTGATTATTATTTGGCTCCTTTGCTGTGGTTTTGGTAGTTAGGGACTGTTTTGGGGCAGGCCTAATGCGAAGGTCATGCCTGGGTGGGCAGGTGCTGATTTTCAAAATGGAGTTACTTTAGCCTAAGGACCTAACAGTAAGAACCAATGCAGATGTAAAAACCAAAATACAGATGTAAAAATATAATGGGGAAACTCGAAATATGTAGCCAACTTATGTTAGATAAGGGTTCCCAAAACAATGGAGAAAATGTGAAGTCTTCAATGAATGGTGCTGGAAAACTGAATATCCACACAAAAGAATGAAATTGGACTTTTATATCAGATAAACTCAAGATGGACTCAAAACTTAAATGTAAGACCTAAAAAAATACTCCTAGAAGAAAACAGTGGAAATATTAATAACACTGGTGTTGGCAATGGTTTCTTAGATACGATAGCAAAGGCCCAAATAACAACAGAAAAAATTAAAAAGAGGAATTACATTAAAACTAAAATTTTCTTCACAGCAAACAACAAAGTGAAAAGACAACATATGTTATAGGAGAAAAATTTTCAAACTATCTGTATGATAAGGGGTTAATATACAATCTATTAAAAGAAATGCCTGAAAGTCAATAGCGAAATAAAAACCCAAAACTAAATTCATCCAAAAAACCAACACAAATAAGAAAAGGCCAGATTACTTAAAAAAAACCTCTAAGGAAGACATCAAATTGGTGAATGAGCTTAATATCTTCCAGGAAAATGAAAATCAAAACCACAATAAGATAATCATGTCACACCTATTAGAATTGCTATGCTATTTTAAAAAACAAGTGTTAACAAGAATGTGGAAGAATTGGCACCACTGTTTACATTGTTGAAAGAGTAAAATGGCATAGCCACTAAGGAAAGTAGCATGACGATTTCTCAAGAAATACCAGATAATCTAAAAATCCCATCCTTGGGATTTATCCAAAATAATTTAAATAGGTTCTTGAAGAGATATTTGCCCTCTTATGTTCCTGGCAGTATTATTTACAGTAGCCAAGATAAGAAAACAACCTAAATATACATAAAAAGTTGAATGGATAAGAAAACACAGTATTTATACAATGGAATATTATGTAGCCTTAGAAAATAAGGAAATCTTATGATATTTAACAATATAGACAAAACTTGAAGATAATATACTAAATGAAATGAGCCAGGCACACAAGGACAAATACTGCATGAATCCACTTTTTAGTTTCAACTCTGTTATAAACTCTACTGGTTGCCAGGGGCGGGAATGAAGGGGAAGTAAAAGATTGCTATTGTTCCAGTTGTGTAAGATGATTAAGTCCTAGAGATTTGTTGTACAATATTGCACAGATACATAATATAACAACATTTTTGTTAACAATGAACTGCCTATACGACAATGATCCCATAAGATTACATTGCCTAGTGATATCCTAGCTCAGTTGGACAGATAGATGTTATGATGTTTTCATAATGATGAAAATGTCCAACAAAACTTTTCTCAAAGAGTATCCTGATCATTGTGCTGGGAATGTGGTTCATTAGTAAGGTGTTTTCCTAGTATGTGCAAGGTCTTGGGTTTGATCTCAAGCACTGGGAAAAAAATATATCTGGATTATTAAATAGTACATAATGAAGCATGTATTAACAGTACCATATCATACAATTCTGTATATTTTTGTAAGATATAAATTTATTTAAATCACTTGTCAAATATTATGACAATTTAAAAAATGCAACCAATAAAGTAAGAAGAAACTTTTTCTGTGATTGAAATGTTCTTGTAAGGGTCTGGCGAAACGTCGGAGAAAGAGACCACCAAGTGACCACTCATGCAATTGGCAGAAGGGGATTTATTGATCTAGCATGCTGGGGCTCCGTGCCCACTCAAGAAGGGAGAACAGCCCAGAGCCCCGAGCAGGGGCTGAGCACTGCTTAAGTACACTTTTTTTGGGAGGGCGGGGATTTTACATACATCACAGTCTCCTTTAACAAATCATTATACACT
Organism: Marmota marmota marmota; assembly: GCF_001458135.2. Taxonomy (NCBI): domain Eukaryota; kingdom Metazoa; phylum Chordata; class Mammalia; order Rodentia; family Sciuridae; genus Marmota; species Marmota marmota. The sequence continues at coordinate 10,001,115 of NW_026000000.1, read as the reverse complement.
GCGGGAAAATAAAACAACAACTCCTAAACATGATTAGTTCATTCATTGGCGGGAACAGGTCAGGCTGGAGTGATAGGTCATTCCTAAGGAGGGGGTTACATTCAAACTGATTGGTCCAGGCCCTGCAATGCCTACGTGACAAGCTGCACAGGGTCTTGAATGCTATAAATCAACTAAATAGCCAGTAGGGCATTGTCTTAACTGCCTCAGGAATTTCAGGTTTTGCAGGTAGCATAGAAACCTAACAATACCTAATCCTTTACATTTTAACTCAGACCTTGCAGCTTAGAAACTTTACAATGCCCGGTCTTTTACCCTTTAACTTTTACACTAACTTCAATTTCTTTTACCCTTACATTCTAAATGTAGATTGTGATATTTGTACAGCTCTGTACATTGACAAAATATCAATGAGTTGAATATTATTTAAAAGGGTAAATTTTAGACATATCAAATATCTCAATAAAGCTGCTTCAAAAAGTGTTTAAATATATACCTGGAGAAAGTGCAGTATCTTGAATAGATGGTGCTATATAAACTGGATTTCCACATGTAAAAGAATGGAATTCAATATCTAGGTACCAACACAGAACTTCTAGTTCCTGTGGCAGTAAAACACATTTATAGAAATAGAACATCATTATACAAAATACATGTATGAAGATGTGAAAAAAAATTAAAAATTTTTAAAAAAGGAATAGAACATGTTCATGAACATCTACATCTTTGGTCTTAACAGTGCACATTTAAACAATACAAATGTTCATCAATATATTTCGTAATATATTCATTCCAATGCCAAATTACTCAATATCATCTTGCCAGATCTCAAAGTAAACATTGTGATTTATTTTATTTCTCTGCTATTCACAAAGCAATGAAGATGATGTATGTAAATAGAAACAAAAAATAGAGGCTGCATATGGTGGGTATTGATTGGAACTTATAGGGGATTCTTTTTTTTTTGTCAATGGACATGATTTGTGTATTCATAGGGGTGTTAGAAGGTGAGGAGGGTATTGTTTTAAACATTTGTCAAGTCACAGACTTAAGATTAAGACATTTGCATTTTAATCTGAATGAGTTTTTATGTTGATGCAACAATAAAAAGGAGGAGATGAGTAAGAATCCGTGGCTCAATGGAGAGCACTTGCCTAGCATGTGTGAGGCACTGGGTTCGATCCCCAGCATCACATAAAAAACAACAAAAAACCACTAAATAAACAAAATAAATCTGTTGTGCCCATTTACAACTAAAAAAAAAAGATCATTAGTAATAGAGACAGGCATATTTTTCAAAATTTCCCCTATACCACCAATCAAATAACTGTCTAACCCAAGGTTCCAGTTTCTGGCTGGGTTCCAGGTAGAATCTTGGAGGGTTCTCCAGGTTCTATTGTAGCTCTGGATCCCTGGTTACTGGGCAGATGCCTGCTGTGGTGGCTGCAGCACCATGGAATGTGTCCGATCTTCTGTGGAGCTTGGCTTTATGCTTTTCCTGGAGAAGCTAAATAAGGTGGTGGTTGAGCTGTTGCCCAGTGACCTGAATCCACAACTCAAAGTTCACAGCCTCCAGGGTGATACTTGTTTGTCTTCCCATCATTGTTTTAATGGTGGGTCTCTTATTTTTATTCATAGTTGTTCAGTTTGTTAAAAGGCGACTTTATGTTAGATATGAAAAGCAACTGGCAGAAGCACTGGCTGCAAGTATAGAGGAGAGATATCAGCTCATTAACAAACTTAGTGCTGCTAAAAAGGAGCTTGCAGAGATTGAGTCATCCTTAGAGAAGACCAGGGCAGAGAAAGACTCTTTCAATATATCTAGCCTAATAGATGATTACAGGAAGGCAAGGAGTACAAACTTGAAGCTGATGGAAGAAGTAATTTTATTGGTTCAAGAGCTGAAGGAGGAAAGATCCAAACTCTCCAGAAATCAAAAGGAGATGATGGAGTTGCAAAACAAGCTAGAGTTTCTGAAAAAGACCCTGAGAATCAGCAAGCACATCAAGGGAGCTTTTCCAAACTTGCCAGGGGGCCAGTCCCCCAAGAGTGGAACCAGGTCCTAAGGCAGCAGTGTTCCCTTCTGTCTACCCAGATCTCCCAAGCTGCCAGGCTGCATTCATCCATTTTGACTCTATCTGTGGATCATTGAGGCCAAAAAGTCCAAAGAAGCAATGTAGATCTAGATCCTCCAACTTCGAATGCTGGACACAACAGTCATACTTCAAAGTGAATTCCTCCAAATCTAAGGGGGGTATTGGACTTCCTGAAACACACTAAGAAATGTGGACTTCCTTTTTATAGAAAGTTTGGATTTTCTCTTACTAAAAGTGAAATAAATGTTGTACTTATGATACTGATCTTTTAAAAAAATTTTATTGATGTATAATAATTATGCATAACAGTGGGATTGTGACCTATTTAATATGGACATAATTTGGTCAAATTCACTCCCTAGTACTTCCCTCTTCTCATCCCTCCTCCTGTGCTTCTTTCCTTTCCATTCTGGTCTCTCTCCTATTTTTATGAGATCTCTTTTTTTCCTTTACTTTTTCTGGCTTCTGAATATAAGAGAAATCATATGGGCCGGGGTTGTGGCTCAGTGGTAGAGCACTTGCCTTGCATGTGTGAGGCACTGGGTTTAATTTCTAGAACCACATAATATATATAAAACCTTTATTTTATTTGTTTACTTACTGAGTCTGGCATATTTCACTTAATAAAATTCTCTCCAGTTCCATCCATCTTTCTGCAACTGACATAATTTTGTTCTTTATTACTTAATAAAACTTCATTTTATGTGTATTTATGTGTATTTATACATATTATATATATAATATATATATATATATATAATATATATATTATATACACACATATTTTCTTTATCTAACTTTTGACAGATACCTAGATTGTTTTCATAATTTGGCAATTGTAAATTGTGCTGCTATAAAAAGTGGTGTTCATGTATGAATATAATATGCTAACTTTAATTCTTTTGGATAAATGCTGAGGAGAGGTCTAGCCAGGGTCATTTCATAATTCTAATCCTAGTCTTTGGAGGATCCTCCATACTGATTGATGTCCAGTGGTTGCATTAATTTACAGTCCCACCAATAGCATATAAGAGTTCCTTCTTCCCTACAACCTCACCAGTACTTATTTTTATTATTATTTGTATTCTTGATGATTGTCATCCTAACTGAAATGAGATAAAAACTCAATGCAGTTTTAATATGCATTTCCTGGATTGCTAAAGATGTTGAACATTTTTTAATATATTTGTTAACCAATTATGCTTTTTGAGTGTCTGTTTTTTTATTTGCCCATTTATCTAATAAGGTTTTTTTTTTTTTTGGTTTTAAGTATTTTATATATATATGGGGGAAGGGAATAGCTGGCAAATATGTTCTCCAATTCATAGGCTCTCTCTTTATGCTGTTATTTCCTTTGCTATACAGATATTTTTTAATTTGATGCTGTTCCATTTATTAATTCTTGGTATTATTTCCTGAGCCTTAAGAATCTTATCAAGGAAATTTTTGCTTACTTATGTATATTGGAGTGTTGACTATATGTTTTCTTGTAGCAGTTGAAAAGTTTCTGATCTAATTGCTAGCTACCACTGATCTACATCCCCAACACAATCTCTGCCTTTCAATTGGTAAATTTAGGCCATTTCTATTCAATGTGATCATTGACATACTTGCCTTTAGGTTTACAACTTTGTTAGTTCTTTAATGTGTCTTTGTTGTGGGTTTTTAAACTATATTTTCTTGTGTAGTTTTTTAACTAGTAACTTTGAAAAACCATATTTATATATTTATCTTTTCATAGTCTAGTTAGAATTAATATTTAGCATTTAAATGGAGTAGAGAAAATTTCTGGATTTTCTATAGCACATGGGTCTCTACCTTCTTCCCTTTATGTTATAGTTATCTTATGTGTTTCATTTAAATACATGGAAAAACTACTTTCAGATAATGTATCATTTTTTGCTTTCAACTATTAAATATATTTTTAAAAACATGAGGATAATACTAGTCTATTATATTTACCAAGATATTTGTCACTTTAATGCCTATTATCTCTGATATACCATTTTCTTCTGGTAGAATTTTCATTACATCTGAAAAACTTCATTTAGCAATTCATTTTCATCAGCTCTCTTAGCAAAAAATGCTCTTATTTTACTTACATCTTTATTCTTAATAGTTCTTCTAAATATCAGCTGTTAAAAAATATTATGCTATTTCCTTCTGAAGTTTCTGGCAAGAAATCCACAGTTATTAAAATTCTTTCATTACAAGCAATGTGCCCTTTTTGTGTGTGTGTGGGGGTTACTATCAATATTTTTCTTTGTCGTAAGCTTTAAAGAGTTTGATTATGATTTGAGCTTGAAATTTCTTTTTTACTCTGTTTGGGTTTAATTCAGCTTCTTGAATCTGTAGGCTTGAATGGTTTGCCAAGTTTAGGAAGTTTTCTGCTATTATTTCTTAAATGTATTTTTTTTTAAGTACCAAGTGCTTTCTGCTGTCTGAGATTGTGAAGACAAGAAGGTTATATCTTTTTGTTATTTTCAAAAGCCCCCAAAGCTATGTTACTTTGCGTTAAATCTTTTTCCTTTTCTGATTTCCAAGTTGGGATAATTTCTACTGATTCATTTTCAGTTTCACTCACATTTAACACATTATCTTCATTATGCTTTTGAGTGCATTCAGTGAGTCATTTCAGTCATTGTATTTTTCAGATCTGTCATTTATATCTCATTCTACTTTATACACCATGGCTGAGACCTATATTTTTAAATAATTTTAAGAGTATTTTCAGTTGCTTGTCAAAAATTTTAAATACCTTATTCAAGATCTATGTCAGATAATTCCAACATCTGTGCATTTCAGTGTTTGTGTCCATTGATCATCTTTTTCCCATGAGAATTGATATTTCTTTGGTTTTCATTTCTAATGAATGTTTGGATTGGGATGAAATCTTTGAGACTTGGAATCTGTTTTAAATCTTTTGAAAAATTTTAGCAAGAAATTTACCTGGTTAATGTCAGGACATTGTTTTATCCCATCATCTCTAGAAAGAGGTTTCAACATCAGTTCAGTTATCAGAATCTTTGCTTAGCTACGCAGATCTATCCTATGTGTGCATTACCCAGTGGCAGTCCAGTCTAGCCAGAAATTTTTCTGTTAGTTCAATTTTCCAAGTCTTTATTATGCCAATCAATATGAATTCTAATTCTGTGCAGTTTTGCAGTAACTCTTTAGTTTATTTAATAATTTAATTGAATTTCTTTCCTGAGGTCCAGTCTCATCAAAATTCCCCCTCAGCATATTTCATTTCCTGGGTGCTCCTATTTTAGGTTCTATAGCCAGAGAAATGGGGCCTCAGTTACTCTTTTCTGTAACTCAATTTTCTGATTGCACCTTACTCTTGGACAAAAGGATGAAAACCATGATTAACTGACCACTGATTTGGTGGTACTTTAGATTATGGTCTTTTCAGTCACCTTGCTACTATTTTTTTTCAGAGTACTTCAAATATTATGTTGCAGAGCTGTATGTAATGATAGAGATAGGGTAGGATGTGTTTTTTCCATCTTACCTGGAACTAATTTTATAATTACTTAGTTTTTATTTTCAAATAAAATATTTATTTTCAAATAACACATTTAGTTTACCCAATCTCATACCTCCATTTTTTAACATCTTCTGTGTTGCTTAACCTTCCATTTTCTCCGGTCATGGCCCAATACTCAGTTTATACTATGTATAGTGTTAGTAATAAATAGTACGATAATCGTGTGTGTGTGTGTGTATGCACTATATAATATATATTGTTATTATTAATGCTTCTTATGGTGTGACTGCCTTGCATAATTAAAAGGGCAGATTCCCTGAAACAGTTTAGGGACACCTGATAACAACTGTACTGCAATAATTACTTAGTATATCAGCAAGATAATGAAAGCAAGCTTTATAATTCCCCAAAGGTATGTATGTTTTACAGAAGACATTTTTCAAGTTGAACTAAACAATGGAGAAACTATTCCACAAAGGATTAATTATCTACAAATTTATCCCAATTGGAGTGATGAATAGGCTAGGAAATGAACTTATTACCTTCTACCTCAAGTCCAAATGTGCTGAAAAATTTTATGTGGCAGACTCCTTATAGGGTTCAGGGATGACAGGGGACTTAGGCAGCCCTAGAGAATTCTCTCACAGCCCTAAAAGTGTTCTATCACAATTACCACTAACTGGCTTCAGAAGCCACTTCTGCTCAAAGCTTTCAGAGCCAATTGGCACAAAGTTGACAAAAAATAAATCAATTAACTCCTTCTCACCTCTCTCTTCTGTCTTCCCTTCTTTCTATCCAATTTCCTACAAGCAGCTCAATTCTAATTAGCACCTCGTTTAAACCTATTACTTGCTATATGGATTTACTTATTTCCTGCATTGTTCCTAGATGTAAGACAGCTTAGTATCTCCTCAGCTTCATTTCTCTTACAGTTAATCTTGAAAGACTAATTTATACTTTAGATAAATAAGATGGATGTCAAAGGAATATATAATATGACACTGTCTTCAAAATGTGGACCCTAGATCAGTACCAATTTGTCACTTGGGAGTTTGTTATATATGGAAACTCTCAGGTTCCACTACAGAATAAGGAACTCTTGGAGAGCAACTCATCAATCTGTGATTTAACACACCCTCCAGGTGATGCAAGACCAAGACAAAGCTTGAGAACTATTGCATATAGGAAATTAATAATCATGTGACAGTGGAATAATGAGCAAGAAAAGTGTGTTCTAGATATGGATTGCTTGTCAAATTTTTAAGACATATTTAACAATTTTTTTCTCCATGCTTAGAAAGCAACCTGTCTACTACCAAATGGTTGGGTAGAGTGGATAGAGCAGGTGAAACATACATGCTGGGTATGATAGGCTAAAAAGGCCAAAACCTCCATTCTCTCTGTGCCTACTACTTATATTACTTTCATCTCTTCAGTCTGCTGATAACACTTTGATAGTTATCCCCAGTGGCATTTTTGTAATAAGAATCCACTTATCCTTCTTCCTTGTTTTATCCTCCTTCAGTAGGGCTAAGAACACTTGGAAAACACATTTTTAAAGATCAGAGTTTACAAATAAGGTGCCACCCTGTTATCTCTGTATTACTTCAACAATTCATAGAGATTCCTTGCCTGCCTCTTTAATAGTTCTTATTGTTGTATAAATTAGGATTCCACCCAAAATAGATTTTCTTATTATAATATTGTCAAATTATTATAGATAATCTGAATCATTATGCTTTGTAATGGAAACAATTATAGGCTACACTATAATTTGTAATGAAACTAAGTTTGTTCTTATTTACAAAGCGCTATGGTTTGGATATGGTTGGGAGTGCACTTCACAAAGGTTTGTGTGTTGAAAGCTGGATTCCAAGTATGGCAATGTTGTCAGCTAATGGTACCAACTTAAGAGGTGCTCCCCTCAGAATGGATTAAGATAGTTCTCCTGGGACCCCAGTTGGTTCTCACAAGGGTGGATCATTAGAGCAACTCTGCTGTGAAAAAAAGATCTGACAAGAGCAATTTTAGAGGAGGAAAAGCTTATTTGGTGCTCATGGTTTCAAAGATCTTATTCCATAGACAGTGGACTCCATTGGTCTAGACCCAGGATGAGCCACAACACCATGATGGAAGAATATGGTGGAGGAAAGCAGTTCAGGGCATGGCAATAAGGAAGCAATGTGAGTGTTCTGCTCATTAGGGACAGAATATATACCCCAAAGTATATATGACCTATCTCCTCAATGACCTATCTCCTCCAGCCACATTCTACCTTCCTTCAGTTAACCACCAGTTAATCCCTAGTGGATTAACACACTAATTAGATTTAGGTTCTCATAACACAAACATTTCACCTCTGAACTTTCTTGTACTGTTTCACACATGAGCTTTTGGGAGACACAGCTAAACTATAATGGTATGACTCAATTTCTGAAGAACAAATCACTTGTATAAGTTCTTTGTTTTGAGAAAATTTTATCTGTTTCTAATTTATAATGATAATATTAGGTTGTATTTAGTATTGATTTTTATCTATTTCTCTATTTTAAGTGTGTGATTTATATTTAACAAGAAGTATAATTCATAAGTTTAAACTATTAATACTTTAATAAATGTATATTTTCAGGTAACTACTACCTTAATAAACACACATATCATTCTATAATTCCAAAATGTTCCCTTCTCTCTTTTCCCAATTACTGGTTTTCACCTCCCAGAATAAATCAGTTTTGTTTTCATTATCCTATAATTGTTTTTATCTATTTTAAATTTTATGTAATGTAATCATGGAATAGATACATTTTGTATCTAGCTACTTCCTTCTGAATGTTTTTGAGATTTCTGCGTACTGTTATCAATAGTTGGTTTCATTTAATCACCAAAAAGTAAACTCAGTTCCATAATGATTAGTAGTTTGGGCCACTTTTTTGCTTACTAGCCTTCCATATATCTTCTTCTTTTTTTTGGGGGGGGGAGGGTACCAGGGATTGAACTCAGGGGTACTTGACTACTGAGCCTCCAGAGCTGCTGGGATTATAGTTGTATGCCACCATGCCTGGCCATATATCTTCTTTAATGAAGAACTGATACAAATATTTTCCCATTTTTTTTTTAAATTAGATTTTCTTCTAATTAAATTGTATTTATGGGCCAGGCTACATGGGCAATGACCAAACAGACTCCATTTTACCCTGAGACTCCATATCATGTAAGAAATGCTTCTCCTGTGGGAAAACCTCACCTCTGTACCTGGCAACACAAAATAGCAATTCTTAGACAATGTAAAATTGTTCTCTTTGATTTCCATTCTTCTTGGGTGATGTACCTTGTCAGAGACTGATTGTCTAGACATTAGTAGCCATTCTCTTACTTGTACTGAATTAGGATCATTTTGACCCATTTCCCTTCTGCTTGCTTGCTGTTATGCCAGCCTGGAAAGTCCTGTGCAAAATACCAATGTACCCATTTTATTGTCTCACTAACTGCCCAGTCCAGCTTCTGTATCTGCTTGCTTATAGCTACATCAGCCCAGATGTAGTTTTTGCCTTTAAATATCCTAAAAATGCTCAGGCTTGGGGCTGTTACTTGCAGAGACAGTTGTGGTCCTGTAGGGAGCAGTCACCAGCTAAATAAAGACTCTTCAATTTGGACAAAATTGGGACTTGGTGTGTTTTCTGAGTGACCTGCCCCACAACGGTAAGCATTCTTCATATATTTTGGATACAAGTCCTTTCACAGATATGTGTTTTGAAGTATTTTTTCAATCTACATCTCATCTGTTTCTCCTTCCTTCCTTCCTTCCTTCCTTCCTTCCTTCCTTCCTTCCTTCCTTCCTTCCTTGCCCCTATCCTT
>NW_026000000.1:9983129-9991651 GCF_001458135.2 Marmota marmota marmota | reverse complement strand
TCCCCTCCCCTCTCCTCCCCTTCTCTTCCCTTCCTTCCAGCTGTAGTAGAAATTGAACCCAGGGGTGCTTTCCACTGAGATATACCACCAGCCCCTTTTTATTTATTATTTTGAAACAGGATCTCTCTAAATTGCTTAGGGCCTTACTAAGTGCCTCAGACTGGCTTTGAACTTGCAATATTCCTGCCTCAGCCTCCCAGGCCTCTGGGATTACAGGCATAGACCACCATGTCTGACACATCTTTATTTTCTTAAGAAAATTTTAATACAGGCTTAAGACAAGAAATATTTATTATTTATAATTAATTCTCTTGGTTTGCATTCTGATTGGTTTTCTTGCTGGTCTTATCTGGGATTGCTCTTATGGCTACAGGTAGGCATCTTTGGGTCTGACTGGAATTAGAAACCCCCAAATGACCTTACTTACATGTCTAGAAGTTGCTACTGGCTGTCATCTTGGAATTTTCTTCCACTAGGAGGCCTCTCATCCCAAGTTAGCTGTTCTAGACTTCTTTACAACGTGGAGGCCTCCAGGTTCCTAGAGACTGACAACAGAAGTTCTGATGCCTTTTACATCAGAGTCTCAGAAAGAAGAGCTCAAGCCCATATTTTTATTTATTTTTTCATTGTTCTTTCTTCATTAATGATATCATTAATGATATCATTTATCTTCTGTCTGAAGAACTTCCTTTCACAATTTTTTTTTAGAGTGTGTTAGCTGGTAATAAAAATCTCTTAGTTTTCCCTTATTCAAGAACATCCTGATTTCATCTTTATATTAGAGGGTTATTTTTGATGGACATGGAATTCTGCATTAGTGGCTCTTTTCTTGCAACACTTCAACATGTTATATCATTGCTTCTGGATTCCATGGTTTCAATTGAGATGTCTGCTATTATTCCTTATAGGTAATGTATCATTTCTCTTTACCTGCTTCTAAAATTTTGTTTTTATCTTTAGATTTTCTTAAGTTAACTTCTAATATATCTTGATATGATTATTTTGTTTGAGGTTTATTATACTTCTTAAATCTTTAAGTTTATGTATTTTGCTAATTTGCAGTGTTTTTACCATTATTTATTGTGAACTATTTCATTCCAGCACACTTCTGTCTCCTCTATCTTAGAGTCTAATGATACAAACATTACAGATTTTCGTTACTTTCCTACAGGGTCTTAGGGTTCATTTCTTTTCAGTCTATTTTCTTTCTCTTGTTCAGATTGTGTTATTTTTATCTTTAAATATACCTATTATTTCTCTTATAATAATTCTGTTCTTTATCACTTCTGGTGAGTTTTTTTTTTTAAATATGGGTTGTTGTATTTTCTGGTTTTATAATTTCCATTCTTATATTTTCTATTTATTTGTTAAGATTTTGATGAAGTTAGAAAATCAGTATTTATGATAATTTATAATTGATTTAGGCAAGAATCATAAGGAGATATTAACACTAATTGGTAATATTTGAAGTAACAAAATTTGTATATAGTCTCAAAGTATGACTTATTAATTGATCATTAACCTGTAAAGTTAATTAATAGGAAAGTACTAACATATATTTATAATATTTGCAAATGCTTAGTAATTAACTTTAACGTGGAGAAACTGGAATGATGCATTTTAGCCAAGAGAGAAAATAAATAACACCAATAATGGAATAAAACAATGTCATGTTACACTGAAAAGATCATAGCCTAATTTCTCTAGTATTCTGGCCCAAAGTGCCTCAGATTAACTTAAAGACAAGGTAAATTCTACAAGATATCTAATGTACACTTTCAAAACATGAAGGTCATCAAATACAAGAATGATTCAGGAATTATTCTAGATTAAAGGAGGTTAAGAGACATAACAAGTAAATGTCAAATGGGATCCTAGATTGGATTCTAGATTAGAAATAAAAGGAAGAACAGGAAGCTCAGTTTTGTTTTGTTTCTTTGCCATAAAGAACATTTTTGAGACAACTGCTGGTAACCAACTGGTAACCAACATTTTGCTTTCTATCTCTGAGTTTGACTATTCTGGTTACCTCTTGTAAATGCAATTGTACTTGCACCATTTGTTCTTCCTTTCATCCTTCTTTATTTTTTTGTATACTTTTAAATAAAATTTTTATTGAAGTGTAAGATACATATTTTAAAATATACACACATAAAGTATATATTTTTTCAAACTAAACATATATGAATAACTAGTAATTACCTACTCAAAAGTAACTACTGTGCTAATTAGTTTTGTCATTTAAAAAAATGTGTAAGAGAAAGCCTACATGACAGCTTTTGTGTCTTGCTTATTTCATTCAACATTATGTTTGTATTTTATATACATGTTATTTCCTGAACACATGTTTTGTGTGGTACTCTCTGTATGAATGTACTATACTACAATTTATTTTTTAATCCTCATCTCAAAGAATATTTGCACTATTATACATTGTGGGGCTTTTACATTAGTGCTACACATTTTTATATATGAATTTTTTATTTTAAAAAGTTTCTGGGTCATAGGGAAAACATAAATGTGTTCATCTTTGAAAGATTTCCAACATTTAACTTTCCAGCATCAGTGAATGAGAATTCCATTGCTCTCATTAACATTTTGCACTGTCTGAATTTTGCAATTTAGCATTCCAGGTTATGTAAAATATTATAGTTTCAATTTGCATTTCTCTGATAGTTAATTAAATTGAATGTTTTAACATAATATTGGCCAGTCATATAATATCTTCAATGAAGTGAATCTTCAAGTCTTTTACACAGGTTTCTATTGTTCCATTGTCTTTTCATATTGCTTTGTGGGAAATCATTAGAATGAAAATATCTCTTCTCAGATGGTAGTTTGCCTTTCCATTTTCTTATGTTTTTCAAAGTGGGGTAGTGGGATTGAACTCGCACTCAACCAAAGAGCCACATCCGGAGCCCCATTTTGTATTTTGTTTTAGAAACAGGGTCTCATTGAATTGATTCATGTCTCACCATTGTTGAGGCTGGCTTTGAACTCATGATCCTCCTGCCTCAGCCTCCCCAATAGCTAGGATTATAGGCATGCACCACTGTGCTCAGCTGCCTTTCCATTTTCTTAATGGTGTCTTTCCATAAGCTGGAAGTACTTAATTTAAATGTAACCCTGCTAATTGTTTGTAAAGTAAATTGCTTTGTCTTGCTCAAGAAAATTTTATCTTTCCCCAAGGACATTAAAATATTCTACTATATTTTCTTCTAGACACTTAACTATTATATTTAGAGTTAAAACTCATTTGGACTATTTTTCTTTCTTTCTGTTTTCTTTTATGATATTTGAAGAGAGATCAAGATATATTTTTTTCCATAAAAATGGCCATCTTATGTAGCACCATTTATTTAAAAAGACTGCAATTTCCCTACTGTATTTGTGGTTAGTATTTACAAGGTTTTTTTTTTTTTTTTCATTCTTTTACTTTCAACATTTGAGTGTCTTTATTATTTTTAATGGTTATTTCCATAACATCTATCCTTGACTTATAGCCTAAAATGAATGATTCTTGTTACCACAGCCCTAAATATACTAGAACCTCAGAACACTAAATCCATTTATTCCCTCCTAATTTTTGTTTTGTATTTTTAATTATCTGATGTTTCATATATTTTTTAAATTACACAAGTAATTTCAAGTGTCATTTTGTACATTCATGATTGTTTTGTATTCACCCACATATTCATCTTTCCAAGCACATTTTATTCCCTTCTGTGTTTTAAGTTACCCATCTGGTATAATTTTCTTAACTAAAAGCACTTTAGAAATTATTTTAATGCTACTTATTGGTGACAAATTCTCAATTTTTCTCTCTCTTTATACCACAGTAATGTTCCTCTCGACTCTATTGAATTTTAGGGGTTTATTTTTCTATACCATGCTCACCAATATTACTCTTTCTTTATCACTGGAGCTTTATATAAATCCTGATTTCTGATAAGTCAAGCCTCCAAATTTGTTCTTTTAATCAGTATTCTCTAAACTAATCCAAGTGTATTAAATTCCATACATATTTTCAAAACCACTTACCCATTTTAACAAAAATCTGAAAGCATTATTATTATTTTTTTTACATGGGGGTACTGGGGATTGAACTCAGGGGCACTCAACCACTGAGCCACATCACCAGCACTATTTTGTATTATTTAGAGACAGGGTCTCACTGAGTTGCTTAGCACCCCACTTTTGCTGAGGCTGGCTTTAAACTCACAATACTCCTGCCTCAGCCTCCCCAGCTGCTAGGATTACAGACCTGATCCACCATGCTCAGGCTGAAAGGATTTGGATTAAATTAATCCAAACACATTATAATGAGTTGATGTTTTAAAAGTATTATAGCTTCCAATAAGTGAACATAATATACCCTTTTATTTATTTATATATTATTTAATTTCTCTTTGCAATGTACTTACGTTTTCTACATAGATATGTTGCACATTTTTTCTCTTGTTCATTTTATTTATTTTTTATTCTATTTTGTTATATATGACATCAGAATGCATTAAAATTCAAATTATACATATAGAGCAAAATTTTTCATATCTCTGGTTATATATAAACTATATTCACACCACTCATGTCTCCATATGTGTACTCAGGGTAATGATATCCATCTCATTCCACCATGTTTTTTACCCCCATGCCCCACCTTCCCCTTCCACTCCTTTGTTCTATCTAGAGTTTGTCTATTCCTCCCATGCTCCCCCTCCCAACCCCACTATGAATCAGCCTCTTTATATCAGAGATAACATTTGGCATTTGATTTTTGGGGGATTGACTAACTTCACTTAGCATTATCTTCTCCAACGCCATCTATTTTTCTAAAAATGCCATGATTTTATTCTCCTTTATTGCTGAGTAATATTCCATTGTGTGTATATACCACATTTTTTTTACCCATTCATCTACTTGAAGGGCATCTAGGTTGGTTCCACAGTTTAGCTATTGTGAATTGTGCTGCTATAAATTGATGTAACTGTGTTCCTATAGTATGCTGTTTTTAGGTCCTTTGGGTATGGATTGAAGAGTGGGATAGCTGGGTCAAATGATAGTTCCATTCCCACTTTTCCAAGGAATCTCCATACTGTTTTTCATTTTATCTTCACCAATTTGCAGGCCCACCAGCAATGTATGAGTGTGCCTTTTTCCTCACATCCTTACTAACACTTATTGTTGTTTGTGTTCTTAGTAGCCGCCATTCTGACTGGAGTGAAATGAAATCTTAGAGCAGTTTTCATTGGCATTTCTCTAATTGCTAAAGATGTTGAACATTTTTTAATACATGTGTTGATTGATTGTATATCATCTTCCGAGAGGTGTCTATTCAGTTCCTTGGCCTATTTATTGATTGGGCTATGTTTTTGGAGTGGGTGGGGTGTTTAGCTTTTTTGAGCTTTTTATATACTCTAGAGATTAGTGCTCTATCTGATGTGGAGTGGTAAAAATTTTTTCCTACTCTGTAGGCTCTCCCTTCACATTATTGATTGTTTTTGTTTTTGTTTTTGCTGAGAAGAAGCTTTTTAGTTTGAATCCATTCCCTTTATGAATTTTTGATTTAAATTTTTGTGCTATAGGAGTCATTAAGGAAGCTGGGGCTTAATCTGACATGATGGAGATTTAGGCCTACTTTTTCTTCTAATAGGCTCAGTGTATCTGGTTTAATTCCTAGGTCCTTGGTCCACTTTGAGTTTTGTGCATGGTGAGAGACAGGGGTTTAATTTCATTTTGTTGCATATGCCCCAGCACCATTTTTTGAAGAGGCTATCTTTTCTCTAATGTATGTTTTTGGCACCTTTGTGTAATGTAAGATAACTCAAATTATGTGGGTTATCTCTGTGTCCTCTATTCCGTACCATTGGTCTACCAGTCTATTTTGATGCCAATACCATGCTTTGTTTTTTGTTACTGTTGCTCTGTAGTATAGTTTAAGGTCTGATATAGTGATGCCACTTCCTTCATTCTTTCTGCTAAGGATTGCTTTAGCTATTCTGGGTCTCTTATTTTTCCAGATAACTTTCATGACTTCTTTTTCTATTTCTATGAGGAATGTCATTGGGATTTTGATTGGAATTGCATTAAATCTTTATAGTGCTTTTGGTAGTAGGGTCATTTTGACAATATTAATTCTGCCTATTCAAGAACACAGAGAGACCTTTCCATCTTCTAAGTCTTCTTTAATTTCTTTCTTTAGGTTCTATATTTTTCCTTATAGAGGTCTTTCACCTCTATTGGTTGATTTCCAAGTTTTTGTTTTTTTTATGAGGCTATTGTATTTGTGGTAGTTTTTCTCGTTTCCCTTTCAGAGGATTTGTCACTGATATACAGAAATGTCTTTGATTTATGGGTGTTGATTTTATATCCTGCTACTTTGATGCATTCATTTACTAGTTCTAGAAGTTTTCTGGTGGAATTCTTTGGGTCTTCTAGGTATAGAATCATATTGTTGGCAAATGGTGCTAATTTGAGTTCTTCTTTTCCTATCTGTAGCTCTTTAATTTCTTTCTTTCTTTCTTTCTTTCTTTCTTTCTTTCTTTCTTTCTTTCTTTCTTTCTTTCTTTCTTTCTTTCTTTCTTTCTTTCTTTCTTTCTTTCTTTCTTTCTTTCTTTCTTTCTTTCTTTCTTTCTTTCTTTCTTTCTTTCTTGTCTAATTGCTCTGGCTAGTGTTTCAAGAACTGTGTTAAATAGAAGTGGTGAAAGAGGGCATCCCTGTCTTGTTCCAGTTTTTAGAGAGAATGCTTTCAAGTTTTCTCCATTTAGAATAATGTTGTCCTGGGGCTTAGCATAGATAGCTTTTATGATGCTGAAACATGTTCCTGTTATCCCTATTTTTTCTAGTGTTTTGAACATGTATGAGTGCTGCATTTTGTCAAATGCTTTTTCTGCATCTATTGAGATGATCAGATGGTTCTTATCTTTAAGTCTATTGATGTGATGAATTACATTTATTGATTTCTGTATGTTGAACCAATCTTGTATCCCTGGGATGAACCCCACTTGATCGTGTTGCACTATTTTTTAATATGTATTTTTATTCCATTTGCCAGAGTTTTATTGAGATTTTTGCATCTATGTTCATTAGAGTTATTGGTCTGAAGTTTTCTTTTTTTGATGTGTCTTTGCCTGGTTTTGGGATCAGAGTGATATTGGCCTCATAGAATGAGTTGGGAAGTGCTGCCTCTTTTTCTATTTCTTGAAATAAACTGAAGAGTATTGGTATTAATTCTTCTTTAAAGGTCTTGTAGAATTCGGCTGTGTATCCATCTGGTCCTGGGCTTTTCTTGGTTGGTAGACTTTTGATGGCATCTTCTATTTCATCACTTGAAATTGATGTGTTTAAATTGTGTATATCATCCTGATTCAATTAGGGCAAATTATATGATTCTAGAAATTTGTCAATGCCTTTGATATTTTCTATTTTATTGGAATACGAGTTTTCAAAATAATTTCTAATTATCTTCTGTATTTCTGTAGTGACTGTTGTGATATTTCCTTTTTTATTATGTATGTTAGTGATTTGAGTTTTCTCTCTCCTTCTCTTCATTAGCATGGCTAAGGGTTTGTCAATTTTATTTATTTTTTTCAAAGAACCAACTTTTTGTTCTGTCAATTTTTTTTAATTGTTTCTTTTGTTTTAATTTCATTGATTTCAGCTGTGATTTTAATTATTTCCTGTCTTCTACTGCTTTTGGTGTTGATTTGTTCTTCTTTTTCTAGGCTTTGAGATGTAACGTTAGGTCATTTATTTGTTTACTTTTTCTTCTTTTAAGGAATGAACTCCATGCAAAGTACTTTCCTCTTAGCACTGCCTTCATAGTGTCCCAGAGATTTTGATACATTGTATCTATGTTCTCATTTACCTGTTAGATTTTTTAATCTCCTCCTTGATGTCCTCTGCAACCCATTGTTCATATTATTTAGTGTCCAGGAGTTGAAGTAATGTTTATTTTTTATTTTATCATTTATTTCTAATTTCATTCCATTGTGATCTGATAGAATGCAGGGTAGTATCTCTGTTTTTTTGTAGTTGTTAAGAGTTACTTTGTGGCATAGTATGTGGTCTATTTTAGAGAAGGATCCATGTGCTGCTGAGAAGAAAGTATTTTAGCTTTACTGAATGTTAATAGCACATATAGAAAGTGTTTTCTATATTGTCAGTTAAGTATAGGTTATTAATTGTATTATTGAGTTCTATAGTTTCTTTGTTCACCTTTTGTTTGGAAGATCTATACAGTAGTGAAAGAAGTGTGTTAAAGTCACCCAGAATTATTGTATTGTGGTTTATTTGACTCTTGAACTTGAGAAGAGTTTGTTTGATGAACATAGATGCTCCATTGTTTGGGATATATATATTTATGATTGTTATGTCTTGTTGGTGTATGGTTCCCTTAAGCAGTATGTAGTGTCCCTCTTTATCCCTTTTGATTAACTTTGGCTTGAAATCTATTTTATTTGATATGAGTATGGACACTCCTGCTTGTTTCCGAAGTCCATATGAGTGATATGATTTTTCCC
>NW_026000000.1:9933533-9982708 GCF_001458135.2 Marmota marmota marmota | reverse complement strand
TATATATATATATTTATGATTGTTGTTTTATTATTGTATGGTTTTCTTCAGAAGTATGAAATGTCCTTCTTTATCCCTTTTGATTAACTTTAGTTTAAATTCTACTTTACTTGATATGAGGATGGAAACCCCTCCTTGCTTCCATAGTCCATGTGAGTGGTATGTTTTTTCTCAACCTTTCATCTTTAGTCTGTGGGTGTCTTTTGCTATGAGATGAGTCTCTTGGAGGCAGCATATTGTTGGGCCTTTTATTTCATTGTTATTATTTTTTTATCCAATCTGCTAGTCTATATCTTTTGATTGGTGAGTTTAGGCTATTAACATTCAGGGTTATTCTTGAGATATAATTTGAATTCCCAGCCATTTTTGTTTACTTTTGGTATTTACCTTGACTTGGTTTTTTCTTCAGTTAGCTTTTTCTTTAGTGTAATACCTCTCTCTGCTTATTTTCATTGCTGTTTTTTAATTCCTCTCCGTGTAATATTTTGCTAAGGATGTTCTGTATTGCTGTAAATTATTTTAACTTTTGTTTATCATGGTTTTTATTTCATCATCAAATCTAAAGCTTAATTTTGCTTTAGTTACAAAATTTTTGGTTGGCATCCATTTTCTTTCAGAGTTTGATGTATGTTTTTCCAGGATCTTCTAGCTTTCAGGCCTTGGGTTGAAAAATCTGTACATAACCTAAATGGTTTCCCCCATATGTAATCTGATTCCTTTTTCTTGTGGCTTTTAAAATTCTCTCCTTATTCTGTATGTTAGGCATTTTTCATTATAATGTGCTTTGGTGTGAATATGTTGCAATTTTGTACATTTGGTGTCCTGTAAGCCTCTTGAATTTGGTTTTACAATTCATTCTTCATATTTGGAAAATTTTCTGACATTATTCATTGAATAGATTGTTCATTCCTTTGGTTAGGAACTCAATGCTTTCCTCTATCCCAATAATTATTTAATTTGGTCTTTTTATGCTATTTCATATTTCTTGAATGTTCCTTATGGTTTCTTACCATTTTCACAGTATGGTCTACATTCTCTTCAACATTATATATTTTGTTTTCATTGTCTGAGATCCTGTCTTCCAAGTGGTCTAATCTGTTTGTGATGATTTCAATTGAGCTGTTTATTTGGTTTGTTGTTTCTTTCATTTCAAGGATTTCTGTTTGGTTTTTCTTTAAAACCTCTGTCTCTCTACTGAAGTCATCTTTGACTTACTGTATTTGCTTTTGTAGCTCTTTACTGAAATTATCTTTTGCTGTCTGTATTTGTTCTCTTATATAATCTTTTTATTCACAGAACATTTTAATTATGTACATCCTGAACACCTTCTCTGTCTTTTATCTGCTGTGCTGGCCATGGATTCTAATGATGTGTTATCTTTATTTGTTTTGGGCATTTTCTTCTCTTGTCTTTTCATGTTGCTCATGTGTCTTCCTTTCCAGTTCTCTGAATCCATTTTTACCCTATAGGCTTATAGTGCCCCTGTAGATTTCCTATACCTCACCTATGAGGGGAGGGACAATGTTAATGGATCCCAATATACACAAAATACCACCTAAAAGTAAATAGTTGTATTAAGATGTTTACAGTTTGCTCACAATGTACAAAAATGGTGAATTCAATTATTATCTACAATATAATCAGTAGGTTTGTAAAAGGATTTACAGTTTCTGATGTTGAATAAAGAGTCAGCAGTGAAGTGTAGGAAGATATGCTGAGAAGGTATAAGATGAGGATACAAAGTTATTATATATTAGGAAGTGTGAAAGAGAAATCTAAAGAAGAGGATTAGTAGAAGGAGAATAAAGAGGTAGTATTTTCGGGAATACTAGTAAGAGGGAAGACAATAGAGTGCATAAAACACACACACATATCAAGAAAAATTAAAAAATGGTAAAATGGTAAAAATTGGAAAGAACAAAAGAGAAAAACAAATAACAAAAACAAAGCATATACAACACAAGTAAAATATTATTAATAATATATTATTATTGTAATATTACTATTGTAATATACTATTCAATTGTCTCAGTCCTCAGTATCCTAATTCATGCAAAGTTCTTGGTTTCATATATAATGGGATGTGAGGGCAGGAGAATAAAGAAAGAAAAAAATAAATCTCAAAGATAGAAACAAGGATTGTTTTGGTTGGAGATCTGTATCTTTCCTGCTTCCCTTCTCAACCAATAGGTAGAGTTGTCTGTTCTTAGTTGTTTCTCTGCCCTTAGGATGGTGGGGGTTACTAGAGTGTGAGGGTTGGTCTTGGGTGCAGGGAACCTGGAAGTGGGGTATAGCACCCATCAGTCCTGTTGGGAGGCTGCACCTCAAGGATCTCCTTTGGAGTCTGCTCCTGTGATGTGGGCGCCAGGTCTTATCTCCTCATCTCATCTGTAGACCTTGCAGTTCCTGCTTTCTAAATTAGTCTCTAAAGTGTATCTCCCTTACCCTTTCCCTTTCTACTTTCTAATCAGGAACTTTCTTTATGGGGGTCTTGTGTGTTGCACTCTGGTGGCTGTACACCTGTCCCAGAGGGCTGTTTTGAATTAGGCAGTCACTCTGATGAGTTAGCAGCTTCTGGGAATTAGGGGAGGATTAAAAAACTATGGGTACCTGGATAACCAGTGTTCCAAACTGATAGTTGCCCTGGCTAAAGATAGTGATAGAGGTGACCCAAGATGGAGGAAGCAGCTTTCAGCCAAGGGGTGTCGGGTTGGGTGGGGGGAGCCAGGTGATGGTGTTGTGCAATGCGTTCAGAGATGAGCTCTGTGGCATGCAGGGTTGTGGCTGTCAGCTTTCTTCAGAGCCTGTGATGTGCAGGCAGGCTAGTAGGGGACTATGGCTGTAGCTGCTGAGTCCTAAGATGGAGGTGACCGGGGGAGCACACAGGAGTGGCAGCCAGAGTTCCTGTGTGTGGATAGCAGTTGAGTGCCTTAGTGGGAGTGGCATCTGAGAATTCTGTGCAGTAGTGATGCTGGTGGTCCTGCTAAGGCACCTAGGAGTCTTGTATGGGTGAGTAGTGGGAGTTGGGAGTTCGTTTGCTGAGGCCCAGGTGTTGAACCATGATGTAAAGAAAAGACCACCAACTTCAATTTTAAATCAAATTAAAGCAAGCTTATTTTGTTTACACAAAGAAAGCTGGCCAGGACTGTTTCTCCCTAAGCCGGCAGGGCTAGAGATCAGCCTCCAGCTCTCTAGGAACAAGATTTTATAGCACAAAAAGTTACAAAGCAAAGTGTCTTGAGAACTTACAGCTAACAGGATTTTGACAAGCATAATACAAAGGCAGATAGTAGGTTAATGATCTACATGGCATGATATTTCAAGGTAGGTAGGGAGTAAATTCAGATCCCAACATCAGAATTTGTGAGGCACTGCTGAGGTTTCAGAGAGGGTTGTTATCTGGTCAGGTGAAGCCAGGATTTATGGGGAGCCACTAAGTTTTAGAGAGGGTTGTTATCTGGTCAGGGAAAGCTAGTAATGGGTGCAAAGCATGGGCAGGAATTCCAAACAAGTTTAGAAATCTCAGTAACTTAAAGAAAAACAGAAATTAACATTTCATGACTTTGTGATGAGATGGCTCCCAATCTTAAAATGGAATTAGATTGGGTTCATCACCGAGGCCCCGTACAGTATGGTGGCCATTTTCTTGCACAGGATCAGCTGTGCAGGGTTCCTCTATCACTCTCAGCAAAGCAGTATTTCCACTAGTTGAGACCTGGGTCACAGAATGATACAGAATGCTGCCTCCCTCTGATCTGTCATCTTAGATCCCCACAAAATGTATTAATTTTAGACTTTTATTTCACTTGTCTTTAGTTGCAAATATATTTTGACAACACTAATAATTATTTACCAAATGGCATTAGAATAATTAAAGTGATAAAGAGATTATATATTGAGTTGTAGTTATGATGAAAATTTTGCCTATGCTCAGGCCATATCCCCTCTATATCTAGCCCAAGAAGATCATAGTATACTTTATCTGGGGATATATATGTATCAACAGCTGTGCTCCTCATTAATGTTCTTGGCCCTTTGCTCAACTACACATGTATGCATGATTCCCATGCTGGAAAGAACAAAACTAATTTTGGGTATCAGCCCATCCTCTAGTGAGAAGAAATAGCCATGGCATTCCAAAGCTGAGAATACTCTTATTTTTTCTAAAATTATTTATTCTAACTGCAGTCCTTCAGAGCTATGCTTGCTTATGATTACTATCCTAAAACAGTTAAGTGTGTGTGAATCAGAGAAAGTGAGCATTTATTCCACATTCATATGATATATTCCAAAGAATTAAGGGAATAATCTTAATTATTTGCTTATCTATTTTGTATTACAAATAAAAATAATTTAACATTTTAAAATAATTAAACAATTGTTCCTGGTGGATTTGTGTTATAAACTACAAAGTTATCTTTTGATTTATAACCTTCTTTAAAACCAACATTTCTATTATTAAGTCCTTTATCTGTGTGTCTTTTTAGCTCTAAGTTCCAGGATAAACAGGTGTCTGCCTTATCTTCAGATTAAATGGCTCTAAAAAAATTAACACTAGTCTTTTTTGTTTCTTAACCCAAACATGATATTAGGTAATCACAAATAAAATTTTATGGAATTCTTTCTGCATCATGATTGCATCATATTTGGTCTTGAAGGTCATATTACAAAGTACAGACTTAATGTTATTGAGAATGGAGAATTATTGAAAGCATTCTAAAAAATCAGATATGTGTCATGATTAGCTCCACTTTACAGTACCTGGGGTGGAAATTGTATGAATGAGATCTTTTCAATATCAAGAAAGTAAAGTAGGTATAGAGACTTGACTATGGGTACAGATGCTACAGATCACAAATTAGGAGAAAGAAACTGATGGCATAAGCAACTAGCAGTGGGAACAGAATAAAAAGAACCAATAGTAAACTCTGAATCATTTTCCCTGGATAAACCCCGGGTTCTAAGCGTTCAACGTCTCAAACAATTTATCTTACCCATAAAAGGTAGACCTTGAACAGGTCAATCTCTAAAGTCCATGTGGAAAATGCCTCAGAGGTCCATGGAACAGAACATCATGTTGTATACTATAAGTATGGACAATTTTTACTTGCGTATTAAAAAAAAATAAAACTCCTCACAGGAAAAGAATCAAGATGCTACAGGAAACTGCAAATAATGTCCCACTTGGAGGCTCATTATTGAAAAATCTGTATCAAAGTGGTTGAGATTCAGCAACTATAGGAATAAATTAAGTCAAGATATTGCTATCAAATTGCTGAAAAGTGTATAAGCTTTCCCAAAGTTTTAATCAATATTTGATAATTTACTCTTATTAAAGTAACAATATATACTTTATATTACCTTGAGATAAGCCATGATGGAAGAGTGAGCAAAACAAATAGAAATATTAAAATCAGAGATCCAATAATTGAACCTATATATCCAGATGGTCACTACCAACCATTGATGGTACCCAGTGAAGAATCAGTCTTGATGTTGGATAAAACGTTTTGATGAGGAAAAATACCCCTATATAATTTATGTCAAAGATATTATCAGTCAATATTTGATATCACTTGTTACCTCACACAAAAGGGGAAATATATTTGTTATGCTTAGAATTACCTTTCTCAGAGGGGTTTAAAATGAATTATACCAATATTTAGGAATAAATTTCATCAAAGAGGTAAAAGATCTCTACAACAGAAATTATAAAATATTGATGAAAGAAAACAAAGAGGATATAAATAAATGGAAAAATGTTTTATGTTCATAGATTAGACAAATTAATATTGTTAAAATGTTCATACTACCCAAAGCAATCTATAGATTCAATGCAATCCATATCAAAGTAATAATATTTTTCATAGAGATAGAAAAAAATCCCGAAATCCATGTGGACTCACAGAAGACCCTGCATAGTCAAAACAACCAAACAAAAAGAGAACAAAGTTGGAGACATCACATTACCTGATTTCAAAATATACTACAAAATTATGGTAACCAAAACAGAACACAATAGAGATCCTAGAAATAAATCAACCCATCTGAAACCAATTGATTTTTGACAGAGGTGACAAGAACACACATTGGAAAAAGATCAGTCTCTATAACAAATAGTGCTAGGAAAAATGGATCTCCACATGCATGAGAATGAAAGAAGATCCCTATGTCTTATCATAAACAAATATTCTCTCTAAATGAATTAAAGACTTAGGCAGAAAACTGGACACTATGAAGCTACTAGAAGAAAACAAAAGGAAAATGCTTCAGGCCATTAGAATAGGCAAGGAATTCTTGGATAAGACCCCCAAAGCAAAGGCAACAAAAGCAAAAATAGACAAATGGGGTTAAATCAAACCAAAATGCTTCTGCACAGCAAAGGAACCAATCAAAAGAAGTAAGAGACACTCTACAGAATTGTAGAAAACTGTCAAACTATACCTCTGGTAAAGGGTTAATATCCAGAATGTATAAAGAACTCAAACAACTCAATAGCAAAATCAAAAAGAAAAAAGAAAAAAAAAACCCAAATAACCCAATTTAAAAACAGGCAAATGTACATCCACAAGAAAGGAGTCCTAACTAGAATAAGCTACATTCCTTGCTTGCATAATTATATAAAAATGGATTCTACTGTCACATATAACTGAAAAAAAATTAAAAAAATCATATGGGAAAACTGTACCAATCTAAAGTTAAAGTGGTTTTTTAAAATCAATTTTGTATTTGTTTAAATTAGTTATACATGAGAGTAGAATGCACTTGTAGACTTTGATATATCATACATAGATGGGATATAATTTCTCATTTTTCTGAGTATATATATTGTAGGATCATATTCATACAGTCACATATATACATAAAGTAATAATGTCTGTTTCATTCTACTATCTTTCTTATCCCCACATTTCCTGCCTTCCCCTCCTTTCACTTCCTAAAGTATTTCTGTTTCAAGTAAAAGATGACATTATTGAAGATTAATTAATTTAATTTGGATTAATGTAACCTAATGGACTATGCTCTGATTTGAATTTATGTTCTAATCTTGATAAACCTTGGCTAGATAAATATTTTGTATAGAAAGAAAAAGAAGTTGGAATTTGAAAAAAAAAATGCACACAAATCTGAAGATCTGGATGTTCCCTTATATATTAGCTCTTTGGCTTATATGTCTATTCACATACCACTGAAGACATAGTCACACTTAGTTATAATTTATTCTACATTGTTAAAATAGTAAAAATTATCTTTAATTTTGCTCATCATTTCTTCAATTTCTTACTTTCAAATTTTCTTGTTTAATTTCTTTTTTTTTGCCTCATTTGATTTGTTAAACATATGGTCTTTGAAATTTTCTATTATGCAAGTGTGCTTTTTCTCCTCTAGGTATGATTTTTAAACTTCTGTGTATAAGTGTCTTAAAATCTCAATAACAAAAACACCTTGAAAGTTTAGACTAAAGTTATACAATGGACAGACATTTATTTAATCATAATTATAGACTCCATTAGAGAATTATAATTACATCTATAGTTGAAACATTGTATCCACATATCCATTTTATCCAGTTCACATCATACTAGCTATAATTATAATTATTGATATTGTTATTACTATGTAAATAATCTCATTCATTTCATAGTGTCTGTGACTTCATAAATGAAAATGAATTACATATATTGACGTAACCATGGCTTTACTCTTAGAATTCCATGGTTTCCTGAACAATACATTCTACTTGAATTAACACTAAAATTATTCTAGTGTTAAAAAATACAGGTAAATGGCTAATAGGTATATGGAAAACTGCTCAACCTCAACTAGTCATCAGGGAAATGCAAATCAAAAGCACAATAAAATATCACCTTACTCCTGTTAGAATGGCTAATTATTAAAAAGACAAAAATGATAAGTGCTATCAAGGATTATGGAGGAAAGGTAATAGTAATGCATTGTTGGTGGGAATGTTAATTGGAATAGCTATTATGAAAAAGCTTCCTCAAAAAATTAATAGAACTATCAAATGATTGACCAGTACCACTAGAATTCCCAAAGGAAACAAAATCAGTATGTTTAAGAGATATCTGCACTCTCATGTTTATTAGGGAAATGTTTACAGTTTCTAAGACATTAAATCAACCTACGTCCATCAACAGAAGAATGAATAGAGAAACTTGGTACTTATATATGATGAAATAGTATTCACCACTTAAAAAGATAAAATCTGGTCATTTTCCACAATGCGATTGAAACTAGAGAACATTATGTTATGTGAATAGGCCAGACACAGAAACCCTATGATTTCACTCATATATGGAATCTGAAAATATTGATCTCATAGAAGTAGTGAATAAATAGTGATTAGCAGAGCCCAGGGAGGGTAGGGGGAGTGGGTGGATCTAGAGACTGATCAATAGGTACAAAATTACAAGTAGATGGGAATAAAACTTCTGGCATTCTATTACAATAGAGTAACTGTATTGTTTATTTAAAGAACTAGAAGTGATAAAATTGGATGTTTCACCACAAATAAACAATGCTTGAGGTGATGGATATGCTATACCTTGATTTAATCATATATATATATATATATATACATCACACTGTGTCCCATAATTTTGTACTATAATGTATTAAAAACAAATCTGAAGAAAATTTGTCTCTTAATAACACAATGTACAATTCAGTAGGTATATTTACACAGTAGTGCATCTAATTTCAGAATATTTTAACCCCCTACCCATTAACAGTCTTGTCTTATTCTTCTTTTCTCCCAACTCCTGAATCCATTAATCAATTTTCTCTTACTATGGGTTTGCCTATTTGGGATGTTTCAGATAATGTGGATTTTTATTTTGTTGCTTTTACTTAGAATAAAATTTTCAAGTTTTATCAGTGTTAGACCTTCTGTCTGTGTGTCCTTTCTTATGCTGCTGTGGTCTTGTCTTATGCTATGAAGTGGTACCTTTTATTCATTGTCTTATCCACAGAGCCTGACACAGCCTGGTACAATTTCTGACACATATTAAGTGCTGAATAAATATTTGTTTATTTATAAAATGAATGTGTGATTTTTATTGAGGCAAAATTCATATAACAACCATTTTGAAGTGTACAATTCAGTGGCATTTAGCATATTAAATGTTTTACAATAATCTCTCTTAGTTTCAAAACCTTTCATCACCCCAGAAGAACAGCTGTGTCCATTAAGCATTCTCGGCATAGTCCTTCATCTCCTAAAACTCACTAATCTGCTTTCTGTCTCCATAGATTTGTCTTTTCAGGGTATTTCTTATAAAAGGAGTTGCATAACATGTGTCCCTGATCTGTATGGATTCTTTCAAACTAGCATATTTTTAAGGTATATTGAAGTTGTAACATGTATCATTACTTTTTCCTTTTTATGGCTAACCTATATTCCACTAGATAGAAATGCCTTACTTTGATATTCATTTATCCATAGATATTTGGGTGATTTCTCCTCTTTGACTCTTATGCACAATACTTCTATGAACATTTATATAGACATATGTTTACATTTCTCTTGGCTGTATACTTAGAAGTAGAATTGATGTAAACTATGTTAACTTATATTTAACTATTTACCTATTTTTAAAACTACTAAACTGTTTTCCAAAGGAGCCGGACCATTTTGTGTTTCCATCAAGAAGTACAGGAGTGTTCCAATTTTGATACATCCTCAACAACACTTGCTATTTTCCATTTATCTGATTATAGCCATCCTAGTGGGTGAGAAAGGACATCACACTGTGGTTAACTTTCATTCACTAATGACTAATAAGGTTGAGCACCTTTCATTTGTTTATTGGTCTTTTGTATATCTTCAGAAAAATATTGATTTAAGTTCCTTAATCCTTTTTTAAATTCTAATTTGTTATATATGACAGTAGAATATATTGCAATTCCTATTACACATATAGAGCACAATTTTTCATATCTCTGGTTGTATACAAAGTATATTCACGCCATTTATGTCTTATACATGTACTTAGGGTAATGATGTCCACCTCATTCCACCATCTTTTTTACTCTCTTGCCCCATCCCTTCCCTTCCCACTCCTTTGCCCTAGAGTTTAACTAATCCTCCCATGCTCCCCCTCCCCACTATGAGTCAGCTTCCTTATATCAGAGAAAACATTCAGCATTTGTTTTTTGGGGATTGGCTAACTTCACTTAGCATTATCTTCTTCAACTCCATCCATTTTCCTGCAAATGCCATGATTTCATTCTCTTTTATTGCTGAGTAATATTCCATTGTGTATATATGCCACATTTTCTTTACCCATTCATCTATTTGAAGGACATCTAGGTTGGTTCCACAGTTTAGCTATTGTGAATTGTGCTGCTATAAACATTGCTGTGGCTCTGTCCCTGTAGTATGTTTCTTTTAAGTTCTTTGGGTATAGACCAAGGAGTGTGATAGCTGGGTCAAATGGTGGTTCCATTCCCAGTTTTCCAAGGAATCTCCATACTGCTTTTCAGATTGGCTGCACCAATTTGCAGTCCTACCAGCAATGATGAATGTGCCTTTCCCCCCACATCCTTGCCAACACTTATTGTTGTTTGTGTTCTTAGTAGCTGCCATTCAGACTAGAGTGAGATGAAAGCTTAGAGAAGTTTTCATTTGCATTTCTCTGATTGTTAGAGGTGTTGAACTATTTTTTATATATTTGTTAATTGATTGTATATAATCTTATGAGAGGTGTCTGTTCAATTCCTTGGACCATTTATTGATTTGGTTATTTTTGGGTGGGGGATTTTGAGTTCTTTATATACCCTAGAGATTAGTGCTCTATCTGATGCGAGAGTGGTAAAAATTTGCTCCCACTCTGTAGGCTCTCTATTCATATCATTGATTGTTTCTTTTGCTGAGGAGAAGCTTTTTGGTTTTAATCCATCTCATTTATTGATTCTTGTTATTTTTTTGTGCTATAGGAGTCTTATTAAGGGAACTGGGGCCTAATCTGACATGATGGAGATTGGGGCCTACTTTTTCTTTTAATGGGTGCAGTGTCTCTGGCCTCATTCCTAGGTCCTTGAACCACTTTGAGTTGAGTTTTGTGCATGGTGAGAGATAGGGGTTTAATTTCATTTTGTTGCATATGAATTTCCAGTTTTCCCAGCACCATTTATTGAAGAGGCTATCTTTTCTTTAATGTATGTTTTTGGCACCTTTGTGTAATATAAGATAACTGTAATTATGTGGGTTAGTCTTTGGGTCCTCTATTCTGTACCATTGGTCTACCAGTCTGTTTTGGTGCCAGTACCATGCTGTTTTTGTTACTATTGCTCTGTAGTATAGTTTAAGGTCTGGTATAGTGATGTCACTTCTTCACTCTTCCTGCTAAGGATTGCTTTAGCTATTCTGGGTCTCTTATTTTTCCAGATGAATTTCATGACTGGGTTTTTTCTTATTGCTATGAGGAATGCCATTGGGATTTTAATTGGAATTGCATCAAATCTGTATAGTGCTTTTGGTAGTATAGTCATTTTGACAATATTAATTCTGCCTATCCAAGAACAAGAGAGAGCTTTCCATCTTCTAAGGTATTCTTTAATTTCTTTCTTTAGCATTCTGTAGTTTTCCTTGTAGAGGTCTTTCACCTCTTTTGTTAGATTGATTTAAATTTAAATTCTCTGAAAGGGAAATGAGGAAAACTACCCCATTTACAATAGCCCCCCCCCAAAAAAAAAATTGTCAATCATTTAAATTTGGTTATTTGTCTTTTTGTTTTTATTTGTAAATGTTTAAAGAACTTTTATCATAAATCTGGCAAGAAACTTTTATCTAAAGAACATATAAAATATAATGGTAATGATAGGCAAAAATTTCTTTTTAGATTCATGATTTGCAAATATTTACTCACATTTTATAAGATGTATGTTCACTGTCTTGTGTCCTTTGAAACACAATTAAAAAAATTTTAATAACATTTAATGTGTCTTTTTTTCTTTTATTGCTTGCTCTGTTAGTCTATATTAAATCATAGTGAACAAAAAATAGTAATGTCAAATGTTTACAGGAATACAAAAAAAATGAATTTCTCATGTATTCACTGGTGAGAAAAATGACACAGTTGCTCTGGAAAACAACTTGTTAGTTAACAATTTGTTAGAAAACAGCTAGTTAGTTAAACATACAACTGTCGTATGACCCAATAATTACATTCCTAGGCATTTATCCCAGAGCAATGAAATTTTATGTTTGTACAAAAAGTTGTACACAAACCTTTACAGAACTTTACTTGGAAGAACTAAAAACTGAAAGTAGCCCATCCGTTCTTCTACAGGCAAACTTTTTAAAAAATGTGGTACATACATACTGCAAGATAATCATCAGCAATAAAAAGGAATGAACTATTGATAACATAATAATTTGCATGAATCTCTAGATTATTATGATAAGTGGAAAAATCCAGCCCCAAAGACTACTTCTCATATGTGTATACATACATATATGTGCACACATACACATTAATATATACATTTTATTTAATATATAAATATACATATCTATTTCTTAAAATGGAAAAGTTACAGAAATGGTAAACAGTAGTTGCAGCAGGAGATAAGTGGCATAACCACAAAAGGCTATAAAAGATCAACAGGAGGCATCTTTGTCATGTTGGAAATGTTCTAATCTTGACATTATCAGTGTCAATATCCTGGCTAGGACATTTTATTATATGTTGTAAGTTATTCCCATCGAAGGAAATTAGGTAAAGGTGACATGAGATCTCTATATTATTTCTTAAAACTGTATGTGTATTTACGGTTATCCTAAAATTAAACATTTAATTTTGTTTAGGGCAAATTAGGGAAAACTCACCCTTTGAGAAACAAGTTATTCACTGGGATACTCTCTATGGGTTACACTCAGAATTCTGTCTAGCCTTTCACAACATTTCACAAAGAAGAGTGTGATCTAGTATATATGATCTTTGTGACCCAGAGTGATACCCAGGTAAAGGTGGCCCTACTTTGTGAAGATAGTGTTACTGGCATTTACTGTGAGGAGTCCTTGCTTCCTGGAATGCTGAAGCATAACACCGGAGAAGCATGCCAAGGCAGTAGAGTGGAAAGTGGAAGGTTTTATTAAAGGATAGCGGAAAAGACACCCCCCACCACCAGGAAGAAGGGGACCTGAAAGGGGAATTGTGGAAAGGGGAAGTCTTCTCTTTTATATCTAAGATCTTCTTTTGTTCTTCCATGTTCCTGTCCTTTATTTCCCACTATCTTGCAATGTGATGGGGGATGCAGGTGGGAAGGCCAAAAGGCTGGAAACAATGGGGCCAGGAGGAGCCATCTGGGTAGGAAGGGTCTGGGGTGGTTTGATTAGCATCTTGCAGTTTTACTGGGAGCTGCTTCATTAACAGTTCTTTAGGATGGCCTAGGGCCTTAGGGACATTAACATTTCAATTTCCCAGGTGTTGTTCTAGTTTCCCTGGACTCACACAGGACTCCATTTTCTTTATTAGACTCCATTTGCCTAACTACACTAACTACCTATCTTTAAATCTGTCTTCAATAGTTTAATAACAAGTGCACACTGCAAGGTTTAAATGAGTGACCCTCCACATGGGTTCTTATGGTAACTTTCTCTAGTTGGATTGTTAGTCTACTAGATTGCTGCTCAGAGTTCTGAAGTAAACATTTAAATCAGTCAACAGATGGATTGTTTTTGTAGTTCTGGGGATTGAACCCAGCACCTCATGTATGCTAAGAAAGCACTCTATAATTGGAACGCCTTCTCAGCCCAGCCAACAATCTTTAAAATCTAAAATTCTTGTCAGGTTATGCTTTAATATAATTAATTGTGAAATCAAGCTGGAAAAGAAAATATACACCAAAATCAGACACACAGAAAATCAAATACATAACATGAACATGGGGAATCAGAAGTGAAAAGAACCACTTCTTCAATGAAAGTGCAAACAGTACTTGAATCAATTTAACTCAACATTATCAGTGCACACATTTTCTTGTACACATTTTTAATTATGAGTTCTTTTAATATTGGCTATAAAATATCAACCAGGATTTAGCTTAGCCTGAAAGATACTGGAAGACACCTCTAAAATCTTGTTAGGAGAAAATATCTCTAAGAAGAAAAGAGAGTTACTGAGACCACCTATCTTCCAACCAACTGAAACATCAATTACCAGCAAAAGCACAAATTAAAAGACTTTTCATTTTGTTCGTTATTAAAACGTGTTAAAGAAATTTCATTAATAACATTTGCTAAAGGTGAAAGATGATAAAGTAAAAGTGCCAGTCACAACCAACTGAAATATACTGAGCTATTTATATCTCTAAAACCAACAGACCCAAATAAATTAATAAGCTTACACTGATTAATTTATGTAAACAGAAACATTGAATTGCCATAATTTTCATAAGGCTATTATATTATGATTTTCATAAGCAATTTTCTTCTAAATTCAAAACTTGCTTTAAATAAATAAAGTGGTAAAGAAGGGTGTCTATTTTTTTATAGGCATCAGAAAATTCAAGGTTGAGTCATGAACATCAATTGTTAAATCTGATAACACTTTTATTCTTAGCTTAAGGTGTTTGTATTACAATATCCCTCAGTATCTATGGAGAATTGTTTTCAGCAACTCTGTCAATATCAAAATCCATGGGTGCTCAAGTCCCTTAGTAAAATAGCATAGTATTTGTTTATAACCTGCTCACATATTCCATATACTTTAAATCATTTCTAGATAATTTATACTATTTATTTATACCGTGTATTATATACTACAATATAAATAACAGGCACGTAGTGTTATACTGTATTAAGGGAAAAAATGACAAAAGGATGTACATATTCAATACACACATGCAATTTTTTCCAAATATTTCCCGTCTACAATGAGTTGAATGTATAGAGAGAGAACACACAGATGTGGAAGATCAGTGATTTGATTTGTACATGTTAGCCTCACCGTAAATGTTGTCTGACTTGAACTTACTTAAGACCAATGGGAAGAACAGTAAGAAACATACTGTTCAGCACAATATAGGGAACTAATGTTATACAATCAAAGAAGTTGCAAGATCAGGCAGCATCCATCTAGGTGAAAGTTCACATAAGCTAGATCACTACATGTAAGAATTCTAGTAGAGGAGACTTACACCATAGTGGGAAATTGAAGTAGGTGAACAAGATTTAGCTTCCCCACAAAGCTCTCTGATCCTATTTCTGCAATTTCACCCTGGACAGAGCATCCCTCAGAGCCTGGTGGACCTGCTTGTTGCGCAGGGTGTAAATCACAGGGTTCAGTAGTGGGGTCACCACTGTGTTCACAAGAGCAGCCTCCCTGTTGGAGTCCAGCCTGCTCGCTTGCTTTGGTTTTACATATATGAAGACACAACTGCCGTACATCAGTGAAAGGACCAAGAGGTGAGAAGAGCAGGTGGAGAAAGCTCTTTGTCGCTCCTTGGCTGATGGAAGACTCATGATTGTGACTACTATGTTGCTATATGCAATGATGGTTATAATGAGGGATGTAAAAAGGATAAACAAAGCTATACCAAAGGCCAGCATTTCAATAGATCTGGTCTCAGAACAGGAGAGATGGATTAAGGAGCCTAAGTCACAGAAGAAATGAGGTATGATGTTGGAGCCACAAAAGGATAACTGGGAAACCTTCAGGATCACACCAGTGATAAAAATGAAGGACAAGGTATAGCAGAAAAACACCAGAAGAAAACAAACCTTCAGGCTCATGATAGTTGGGTAGTGTAGAGGCTTGCAAATGGCCAGGTATCGATCCAAGGACATCACAGTCATGAGGAAGAAAATTGTTGACCCAAGAAATAAAAAAGAAAAGGCTTGTGTGAGACAAGATGTAAAATTAATTGTTTGCTGTCCTAAAAGAAAGATGGACAGCAATTTAGGAATAACTGTGGTGATGAAACAGAATTCACAGAAAGAGAAACTGCTGAGGAAGAAGTACATAGGTGTTTGAAGGCGATGGTCAGTCCAGGTGATGGTGATTATAAACATGTTTCCTGTGATTGAGGCTAGGTATGCCAGCAGGTGCACCAGGAAGAGGACCTTTCCCAGATGCTGGACTGCAGGAAACCCCAACAAGGTGAACTCTGACATGGTTGTCTCATTTCTAAACCCCATGGTTATCTCCAATTTTCTGTCTGTCATCAACCTTCTTTGACCTGTTAGACAGAAAATACTACCACCCAACAAGAAAGAATTTAATTGACAGCCATGTTAAAATAAAACAAAAACAAAAAACAAACAAACAAACAAACACAAACTGCTTGTGGTTACTATTCTGAATGAGCACTTGTTTTCTATTTTTTAAATAGTTTATTACAAACTATATTGAACTTTTCCCATTGTTAAACTGCAGATCTTCAAAATTTATTTTGGGGGCATTTTTCATTTTAGTTTTGTTGTTTTGGGGAATAAGTTTGATAAACAATGTAACTTTTCTGAAAACAGTATTTTTGGAAATACTTTGTAAGATAACAAAAGGCAACATGAAAATCATTATTTTTTGTTTGACAAAATATATGACTAATAGATAACATCAAAGGCTAATACCCCACAGAAAATATTCTTTCAGGGTGTTACAATATTAGTTTCTATATTTCATTTGGGATATGCATTCTATGAAGTTCTATCCATTGAATGCAGCATTCCAAAAATCGGATAAAAATCTAGGTTCTGTTGCCATGTTCCAACCCAGTTATTTTTCTGAAATCTGATTAGCCTGAGTTCTTTAACCGAGACCCATGAGTGTGTGAGGAAAACTCATAAGAACAGAATCTCATAATTTCCCTGTACACAGATTTTTAAAAACTATGTCTAAAGACGGGGGAAATAGTTGTATATCCTTATCGTTAAAGCTCAATGAATAACAGGAGGCAAATCAGTGTTCCTCTCATCCTACCAACCTCATAGAATGGAATTATTTCCTTCTGCTATCAGTCAAGGCATTTATTAACTTTCCCTTAAACATTTCTTTTTCTGTGAACATCATTGTTACATTGGAGGATTCTTGTATATATGGAATCACACCTAAATGCTCCTAGCAATCATGAAAGGAACATTAATATTTTAAAGCCACTACTTAGCTAGAGAGCAGATGAAGTGATATCTAATATGGTGAAATGAGTCCAGACAACAGTTGGAAATTAGGCTCTAATGAATAGGTCACTATAATTAAATCATGTTTGAAATTATTTGATTTGTCCAAACCTGTTGCTTTAATTAAGTATGGTCCACAATAGTAGCTTAATAATAACTAGTCACTGGTTAAATATTTGATACATTAGATTGCAAATCATCCCCATGGTCAATACTCACCATCAAGTAGCTCACTGGAAACACAGCTTCTTCAATGATGAGCTTCCAAACCAGGATCTTTTTCCTAGGCTAAAGGAAAGGAAAAGGGGGGAAAATACTCTTAAGTGAGATCTACCCATCCTTGACCTATAAAACAATCAATGGATCACTTATGTCTTAATCAATATAAAATTATTAAGGCTAATTAATTTAAGGAAGACAGAAACTACCATCAGTGGAACATTGTTACAGTTTTCCCTATGGCAATCTGGCTGATAAATCCTAGAGCATGAAGACGGTAATAAATGCCTAGAATCTGTACAAGTATTTGTGAGTACAGCTATTTAGAATTCTTGAACATATTTATATTCATTCTATGGTGCATATTCAGTCACTCTGGGACATATTTATTTTGTATGGGGCATGATGACATAGTCCATCAATAACATCTAACTTGGTTCATTGTGCATCCATACCAAAAAAGACTCAGGAGAAGACAACCAAGGTCAAATTTCCTTGTTCATGGACCCTTTTGGCTAGTTCCCTGTCAACTAGAGTGGCTCACCCTCTGAGTTGGTGAGAATCATTGCAGTCATAAATGAAAAATACATTTAAATGATCCTATGCTGTATTACAAGAGGATTATTTAAAATTATCAGTTAGGTCACATGAATTCCAAAAGAACAAACCCCTGGAACACTCATTAGAAGATTATGAAAAAGGATGCAGGACCTAAAATCACAATTGATTCCCAGGGGATATTTAATTGCTCATTGTCAGAAATAGAAAACTTCAGTAAAAATATATTGTTAATTATATTTTACTGCATATGGAAACATATCATCATTCTCAATAATCTACATGGTTCTCTGTTAACGTCTTTAGAGGTAGATTTGGCATAACTGCCCCAGAGACATAAAACTTGTAAAATCATGAATTATGTATGTAAAGAAATGTCCCGTCCGGCAGGACACATCAACGTGGGCAGCAAACCTAGATGGGGAGGAATGAAGGGACAAGAGACACGAAAGGTGACAGCAAGACAGGTGTCTGATCAAGCTGCAAACTTTTATTGTTCACACAGGGGTATTTATATGCTGGGGATGGGGAAGCTCTCTAATCAACAATTGCTGGTTGTGGGTGGTAAAACTGCCAGGTGCAAGATGTCTGATGATCCTGATAACCGCAGGATGCTCCAGGGAGATAGGTGGCTGCAGGATGCCTCCCAGGCAGGATGTCTCCCAGGGGGCTGTCAGGCTAATCTTTGAAGGAGAATTTCCTTCTAGTCCCTGACAAAGAAAGACAGGCTTAAACAGCAGAAATACCTTTTTACAATAAATGGATGGCATTGGAGAAGATAAAGCTAAGTGAAGTTAGCCAATCCCAAAAAACCAAATGCCGAACGTTTTCTCTGATATAAGGAGGCTAATTCATAGTGGGGTATGGAGGGGGAGCATGGGAGGAATAGAGGAACTCTGCATAGGGAAGAGGGGTCAAAAGAGAAGGGAGCGGGCAGGGGTTTAGCAATGATGATGGAATGTGATGGACATCATTATCCAAAGTACATGTATGAAGTCACGAATTGGTGTGAACATACTTTATATACAACCAGAGATATGAAAAATTGTAAAATAAGAATTATAATGCATTCTGCTGTCATTTATTTTTAAAAAGTCAATTAAAAAATAAAAAAAAAAACAAATACCTTTTAACAATTAAGTTGTCTTTTTTTTTGACTCTTTAATCTGGTATTTTATTTATTGAGATATAATTTGAATATTAT
The DNA here is from genome assembly GCF_001458135.2 of Marmota marmota marmota. NCBI lineage: Eukaryota > Metazoa > Chordata > Mammalia > Rodentia > Sciuridae > Marmota > Marmota marmota. Next base: position 9,963,584 of record NW_026000000.1, on the reverse strand, counting down.
AAAATGTGCCAATCTTAACTGTGTAGATCAATATTTTTTTTACACATATGAACTGCCATCTCATCACTCTAATAAAACTATAAAACAACTATTTCACCATAAATTTCCTTGTGCCCTTCTCAGTAACACACAAAGGAAATAATTTCTATCAACAAAAATTACTTTTGTTTGTTCTTGAATAGAATACAGCATTTGTTTCTTGTTTGGCTTTTTTTTTTTTTTACATATTTCTGAGATTCATCTATATTCTTTCTTATGTCAGTGATCTATTATTTTATATGCTTTGTAGTGGTCTGTTGTAGCAATATATCAGTTTTCCATTCTTCCTTTGGAGTATATTTTTTTCTTCCCATTTTGGGAGCTATTATGAATAAAGGTGCAATGAATATTCTTGAACAATCTTTTGAAAGTATGAGCATTCAGTTCTCTTAGGTAGGAAACTTGGAGTGAAAGTGCTGAATAATAGGATAGGTCTTAACAATCTTAATAAATCATGAAACAGTTTCCAAAATAGATTTAGACTCTCATCAGCAATGCATGAGAAATTTAATGTTCACCATATTCTCACAAACACTCTTGGAAGCATTCTGGTTGTTGTCTAGTAGTGTCCTTTTTTTTTCTTTTAATAGCTATATAATTATTGAACACAAGTCTACCTACATGCTAAGCACATACTCTACCATTAAGTTATACCTCCCAGCTCTTCAGTAGAATGTTATTCTGGTTATACCTTGCATTTTCCTGGTACTGCTAATGTCAAACCCCTTTTCATATATTTATTAACATTTGAAATTTCTTTTGTGAAGTGCCTGTGAAAGTCTTTTACTCATTTTTAATTGTCCTGCCCCCTCGTTACCCTTAGACTTCTTTATCTATTCTGGATACTTGCCTAAGTTAAAATTCTACTTGGCGCATACTGAAAAAAAATTAATGAAGTATTAGAATGGGCAGAATTCTTTTCTAATTGAATGAAATCCAATGTCCAAGTGTTTTTCTTTTGTGGTTAGTACTTCTGTCTCCTTTCCCAGAAATTCTCACCTTCCCCAAGGTAAGATAAATATTCTGTGTTTTCTTTCAGAAACTCTAACATATTTTAAACATATAAGTCTATAATCTGTCTCAAACTAACGTTATATGCACCATCTGAAGTAGAGGTTAAATTTTCCTATGTGGATATCTAGGCTCTTTGGAAACATTCTGAAAAGTTCTTTTCATACCATCAAAGTACATAGATGCCTAGGTCAAAATTAATTTACACATATTGGATGATTTCTGTACTTACTATCCTGTTCCTTTTGTGTCTTTTTCCATCCTAACAAAAATACTGCATTGTCTCAGAGCTGGGTGCAGTGGCACATGCCTGCAATCCCAGCTGCTCTGGAGGCTGAGACAGAAGGATTGTGAGTTCAAAGCCAGCCTCTACAACAGCAAGGCACTAAGCAACTCAGTGAGATCCTGCCTCTAAATTAAATACAAAAAGGGCTGGGATGTGGCTCAGTGGTCCAGTGCCCCTGGGTTCAACTGCCAGTACAAAAATAAATAAACAAATAAATAAATACTAAACTGTCATAATTCATGTAGTTCAGAAGCATTTCTTCCTGCTGTATTTCTATTATTATTTTTAATACTTAGCAAATATTTTTTTTAATATAATGTTTAGCAGTCACATCTGGAATTCTTTGCAAGTAGGTATTTTTCCTTCAATAATTTTTAATTGGTGCATTATAGTTGTACATATTAATGGAATTTGTTGTTACATATTCATGCATGCACATGATATAACAATATAATTTGGCCAATATCACTTCCAAGCAATTTCCCAATCCCTCATTGATACTTCTTGATCTCTTTTCTCCACTTGTCTCAATTTGATCCACCCATTATGGTTTTCCTTTTTTCTCTGCTGTTTCCATATATGAGAGAAAACATATGGCCTTTAAATTTCTGAGTTTGACTAATTTGGATTAATGTGCTGGTCTCCAGTTCCATCCATTGTCCTGCAAATGCCATATTTTCATTGCTTTTATGGCTGGATAAAGCTCCATTGTGTGTGTGTGTGTGTGTGTGTGTATATATATATATATATATATATATATATATATATATATATATATATTCCNAAAGACAATCAATAGACATCAACATCGCTATGACAGAGGAATTAGAATTATATTGAAGTATTTGAAGCAGCCATCGTAAAAATACCTCATTGAATTACAAACATAATGAAACAATTTTTTAAAATAGAAAGTCTCAGGAAAAAATAGTTTTAATCAAGGAATAGAAGAAATAAATAAGAATCAAATAAAAATTCTGAAACTGAAAAATATAATAAATGAGAGTTTGATACTCAATTTATAGGCTCAACAATGGAGTTGAGGAAGTGGGAAAATAAATGAACTAGAAGGTAAAACCATGGAAACTAAACTCAACAAAAGGAACATAAGACACTATAAAAAGTAAATAATCTCATGGATCTAGGGACAAAATGTCCAATATTGATGTTGCTGGAGTCTGGAGTCCTGAACACAGGAGAAACAGGTCAAAGTTTTTCCCAAATTTTACATATGACGTAACCCATTCAAGGAGGTAGATGAACCCCACATAGAATAAAATCAAAGTATCCAAACTAAGACAAAATGCAAATATTTGATGATCAAAGACAACAATATTTTAATGCTGCAAAAGGGAAACAGCACACTTCCTAAGTGGAAAAGAAATTCAAATGATGATGGATTTCTCATAAAAAAACATGGAATTTAGAAAAAAAAAGTCATAATATTGCTCAACTGCTGAAGAAAGAACTTTCTCTTATATAGACTCCTGCTTCTAGAATCTTATATTACGTGAAAACATTCTTCAGGAATTAAGCATAAATTAAGACATTCTCAGATACAGAAAAATAAGAATCTGTCACCAGCATGCTTAACCAAATAAGAATGGCCAAAGGAAGTACTCTAAACAAAAATAAATAATGTTAAAAAAATCACTAGCTATACAAAGTGACACACTCAAAAGTACTGTAGACAAATTAAAAATAGATAACTAGAAAAAAAGAAAAGAAAATTGCCAGGCATGGTGGCACACACTTTTAATCCCAGTGGCTGGTGAGGATGAGGTATGAGGATCATAGTTCAAAGCCAGCCTCTGAAATGTCACTCAATAATATACTCAGTGAGACCCTGTTTCTAAATAAAATACAAAAGAGAGCCGGGGATGTGGCTCAGTGGTTGAGTGCCCCTGGGTTCAATCCCCAGTACCAGAAAAAGAAAAAAAAATTCTACACTGTCTCAATTAATGTAGTTCATAAACATTTCTTCCCACTATATTTCTGTCTATTGTTATTTTTAATACTTACCAAATATTTTCTTACAGTGATCACATCTGGAATTTTCTTTGCAGGACAGTATTTTTCCTTCAATAGTTTTTAATTGGTGCATTATAGTTGAACATATTAATAATTTTTTTTTTACATATTCACACATGCACATAATATAACAATATAATTCGAAGCCCAGACCGCCCACACCAACCACTGGAACCCAGGCTCTCAATAGACCCTTTACATTCCTTCCCCAGCTGGGCAGACACCTGTCAGAGCCTAGACTTGGGTGCAGGACCGCCCCTTCTGACCAGCGCTCTCCGAAGGGCGGCCAAGCTCAGGAGTCTAGATTGACCCACACCAACTTGCACAGGACCTAGATCCTAGGTTCAGTAGCATTCATTCAGGGACACCAGCAGAGTCTGTAAGCCCAACATTAAGGTGAGGTACAGACAATCTGCACAGGTACTAGGTGAATATAGGGAAGAATCTGTAATATCTCAGATCCATAATGCAAGAAAGGAAGACACATATACAACATGAAAAAACAAGAGAGGAAAGTGCCCAAAACAAACCAGGACATTATAATAACAGAACACATGGACAGCAAAGTTGATGAAATGTCAGAGAAGGAGTTCAGAAGGTTTATATTTAAAATGATCTGTGAATTAAAGAATAACCCAAATGAGCAAATACAGGCAAAAATTGATCACTCACACAATGCAAATAAAAACCACTAAGATTTCATCTCACTCCAGTCAGAATGGCAACTATTATTAAGAAAAACAACAATAAGTGGTGAGGATGGTGAGGTTGGTGAGGATGTGGGGAAAAGATACCCTCATACATTGCTGGTGGAACTGCAAATTGGTACATCCAATATCGAAAGCAATATGAAAATTTCTTGGAAAATTGGGAATGGAACCACCATTTGACCCAGCTATTTCTCTCCTCACTCTATACTCAAAGGACTTAAAAACAGCATATTGCAGGGACACAGCCACATCAATGTTTATAGCAGCACAATTCACAATAGCTAAACTGAGGAACCAACCTAGATGCCCTTCAATAGATAATTGGATAAAAAATGTGGCATATATACATAATGGAATATTACTCATCAATAAAAGAGAATAAAATCATGGCATTTGCAGGTAAATGGAAGGAGTTAGAGAAGATAATGCTAAATGAAATTAGCCAATCGCAAAAAAACAAATGCCTCCTTATATCTTTGTTATAAGGAGGCTGGTTCATAGTGGGATAGGGAGGGGGAGCATGGGAGGATTATAAGAACTCTAGATAGGGCAGAGGGGTTGGAGGGGAAGGGAGGGGGAAGGGTAGAATGTGATGATTTGCCCATTTATTAATTGGGCAGGGTAGAATGTGATGATCATTATTATTCAAAGTACATGTATGAAGACACGAAGTGGTGTGAATATACTTTGTATACAACCAGAAATATGAAAAATTGTGCTCTATATGTGTAATAGAAATTGAAATGCATTCCTCTGTCATATATAAGTAAAAAAAAAATTAAATGTAAGTTGGACAATATCACTTCCCAGCACTTTCCCCTTCCCTCATTGATATCCACTCCTGGATCTCTTTTGTCCACTGATCTCCCTTTGATCCACCCCCCTATGGTTTTCCTTTTTACTCTGTAGTTTCCGCATATGAGAGAAAACATATGAGCTTTAAATTTCTGAGTTTGACTTATTTTGATTAATGTGGTGATATCTAGTTCCATCCTAAGTCCTGCAAATGCCATCATTTTTTTAAGGCTTAATAAAGTTCCATTGTGCATATATACCATATTTTCATTATCCATTCAACCAATGATGGACATCTAGTCTGGTTCCAGAATTTTTCTACTGTGAACTCTCTGTTGTTATAAACATGGGTATGCATGTATCACTGTAGTATGATGACTTCAAATATTTGGGGAAAACACCAAGGAGTGGTATAGCTTGTTATAAGATGGTTCAATGCCTAGTCTTTGAGGAGCCTCCATACTGATTTCCATATTTGTTGTACTAATTTGCCATCCCACCAACAGTGTGAAAGTATTCCTTTTCCTGCACATCCTCTCCAACATCCATTATCCTTTATTAGTATCTGTATTCTCTTTTTTTTAAATAATTTTTATTGTTGGTTGTTCAAAACATTACATAGTTCTTGATATATCATATTTTACATTTTGATTCAAGTGGGTTATGAACTCCCATTTTTACCCCCTATACAGATTGCAGAATCACATTGCTTACACATCCACTGATTTACATATTGCCATACTAGTGTCTGTTGTATTCTGCTGCCTTTCCTATCTGTATTCTCAATGATTGCCATTCTGACTGGTGTGAGATGAAATCTCAGTGTTGTTTGGATTTGCTAACTACTAATGATGCTGAACATTTTTTCATGTATGTGTTAGCCATCTGTATACCTTGTTTTGAGAAGTGTATATTCAGTTTATTTGCCCATTTATTAATTGGGTTTTGATTTATTGATGTAAGTTTTTTGAGCACTTTGTATTCTACATATTTAATCCTCTGTGAGAAGAGTAGCTGGCAAAGAATTTCTCCCATTCCTTGGGTTCTCTATTCACATTTCCAATTGTTTTCTTTGCTATGGATGAGATGTTTAATTTAATTGTGTCCCATTTATTAATTCTTAGAATTATTCAGTGAGCTTTAGGGGTCCTATTGAGATAGTTGTTTTAATTAGTTATACATGACAGTAGAATGCATTTATGTACTTTCTAAAAGCTGGAACATTGACCCCATATTTTCTTCTAGATTTGCATAGTTTCTGGTCTATGCCAAGGTCCTGGATCCATTTTGAGTTGATTTTTGTGCAGGATGAGAGACAAGGTTCCAGTTTTATTCTTCTACATCTGGACAACCAGTTGTCCCAACACCATTTATTTAAAAGGCTGTCTTTTCTCCAAAGTATGTTTTTGGGACCTACATCAAGGATCAGATGACTGTGTATGTGTGGGTTTGTCTCTGTGTCCTCAGTATGATTGGTCAATGTGTCTATTTTTATGCCAAGAAGCATGCAGGCAGTTTTTGTTACTCTAGCTCTGTTAAATAATTTAAAGATAGGTACTTTGATGCCTCTGGCATTGCTTTTTTGGCTTAATATTGCTTTCGCACAATAAGGTAGGGTGCACTAGAAAAGAATAGCAATACCATAGATTAGGTAGAGGGATGTGTGGGGAGGGAAGAGGAGGGGCTGTGGGGATAGGAAAGATAGTGGAAGGAAACAGACATTATTACTGTATGTATATATGTGACTGCATGACCAATATGATTCTGCAACCTGTACACTTAGAAAAATGAGAAATTACTTCCCATCTATGTGTGATATATGAAAGTACATAAATGCATTCTACTATAATGTATAACTAATTAAAACAAATTAAAAAACATAAACATATTGCAATGGCAACTCTGTGTCTTTTATTCTTCCAAATAAATTTTACTCAGGTTTTTCTAGTTCTGTGAAGAATGTTATTGGTATTTTTATACGGATTGCATTGAATGCAAAATTTGCTTTTAGTAGTATGACCATTTTAAAATATTAATTTTGCCTATTCATGAACATCATGAACATGGGTGGTCTTTCCATTGTCTGAAGTTTTCTTCACTGATCTGTAGTTTTCATTGTATAGACCTTTCATCTCCTTGGTTAAATTTATTCTCAAGTATTTTATTCATTTTCTTTTTGAAGTTATCTTGAATGGAAGCGTTTTTCTGATTTTTTTCTCAGCATATTTGTTGTTGGTATATAGGAGAGCTATTGATTTTGGTGTGTTGATTTTGTACCATGATACTTTACCAAATTTCGAGCAGTCTTTTGGATTTTCTTAGTATAGGAACTTATCATCTGCAAACAATAATATTTTGACTTTTTTCCTTTCCAATTTTTATCCCTTTTATTTCCTTCTCTTGCCTAATTTCTCTCACTAGAATTTCTAGCACTATATTAAGCAGGAGTGGTGAGAGTAGTTTCCTGTGTCTTGTCTCAAAAACTGTTTCAATCTGTTTCTTCTTGTGTTTAGTCAGTTGTACCTTTGAAGGCAATATTCCATTTCACCTTACTTACCAAATTTATTAGCTTTAAGTTGATCATAATATTACATTATTATCATTGTAGTATCTATACAGTTTGTAGTGATGTGCCCTGTCTTTCTTGACACAATAATCAATTTTTTTCCATCGCATTTTCTCTAGCGAGTCCTACTAAAAGTTTGATAAAATTTAAGAATAATTTAAAAGAATGAATTTTTCCTTTTTTTGTTTTCTATTTAATTGATTCATCTACAAGTATATGTTTATACAAGCTTCCATGCCTACTTTGTATTTAACTTCCTTTTCTTACCTTTAAAAGTTAAAAACATAAATAATTCATTTTATACTTTCTTCTTTTTAGATAACTATTACTTTAAATTATAGTCCAGATATATTTGTAAGTTCTACTGTAATTTTTTTTGCAACATATTTTCCAATGAAATTTAGACAGTTGTTATCCAAATATTGATAGTCCTCTAGATTAATTATTGTTATTGATTTCTTATTTAATTTAGTTGTGATTGGAGAACATATTCTCCATATTTTCAAGCCTTCAAAATATTTCAAGATACCCACTATAAAATATATCTTGGTGACATTCCCATAAGCCCATAAAAATAATGTGTATTCTGTGATGAGAAATATAATTGTGATTATCAATTAAATCCACTGAGACAAGAGAGTTGTACAAATCTTCGATACCCTTACTAATGTTTTTGTGGTTTTCACTATAAATTACTGAATCAGTGTTAACACCTCTATCAATGGATATGGATATTTTTTATTTCTACTTTTAATTCTTCCAATTTCACTTTCAAGTATATTTAAGCTCTATCATAATGTAAATACATGTGTGTATGTGTGTGTATGTGTGTGTGTGTGTGTGTGAGAGAGAGAGAGAGAGAGAGAGAGAGAGATTTATTTTGTATCCTGTGTTTTTTGAACACAGAGTCATGTACATGGTAAGCAAATGCTCTTCAACTCAGTTGTAGGCCAATCTTTATTATTTTAGTTTGAGACAGATTCTCCTTAAATTGCTCAGGCTAGCCTTAATTTCTTATCCTCCCACCTCAACCTCCCAGGAAGCTGGGGTTATAGGTGTGCACCACCCAGCCTGGCTCATTATTATATACCCTTGACTATTTAATTCCTTTATTTTATAAATTAACCTACTAACCTGTATAAAAGCCCTTGTTATGAATTCTCTTTTATTTGACATTACTATACTCACATAAATTTTCTTTTAACTGGTTTTTGTGTTCCTTTCATTTTAACCTCTGTCTCATACATATTTCAATATTATGCTTTTAATCAATAATGAAGTTTTCCTTTACACCCAGTATTGTAACCTCTGCCTTTTAATTGGAGTGCTTAATCCATTTACACTTAATGCCATTGTCATAAAAGTAGCTTTAACTCTATTATCTACATGTTTCCACTTGTACTCTCTATTTTATAGTCATTCAATTCTTCTTTCCTATCTTATTTTGAATTGAGAATTTTGATATTCCATTCTAATCAGCTTGATTGCCTTTTAAAATATTGTTGAGGTCTCCTTGGTAAATAATGAACTCTACTTATCTATTATATTTTGACATCTCTGAGGCCCCGTTTTCTAGGTGAACAGATTTAAACCCCTGTGAAATTACCACCACAATAAATGTAATGAAAATATATGTCAACCCCCAAATTCACTACTATCTCATTGTGATGATTCCATTTCTTTGTTGGTTCTCTATCTATAACAAACTACATTTTGCTTTTTCTACAGAGTTTTTCTAAATTGCATTACTAGGCACCAGATATTGTCCTTCATCTTTAAGTCTTCAGATTCTGAAATCAGTCTTGAAAAACAACAAAATCAATGGGAACTTTCAGTTCAAGCTAGAGACATTTATATGCCTTCATCACTTGGGAACTGGAATTGTGATAAGTTCTATGTATACACAGAATAGTTAGTATTGAAAACAATTGTGTGAGTATTTTATGTAATTTATTGCTAGCGCGTAAGCTATGCAGATGTAAATTTCCTTCAAAATCCATGATACATCTGTCCTTGAATCATTTTGATATTCTTAATACTAATGAATTTCCTTCTGTCCACTTGTTCTTACCACAATTACATACTTGAGACCACATCTTTCCACTTTTAAGATTTCTCATGCAACAAATAAAGTCATGCATATGTGGTTGTCCAATAAAATAAAACTCTAAGTTCTACTGATTTAAAACTGATAAAAAGGTTTAGGAAGATACTAAGGACTATTAGAGCTTTCAGATTGGATTATTGGATAAATTAGCCCTTATTTTAAAAATAAAAAAATTAGAACGTAAAAAATTGACATATTAGGAGATTTGTGTAGAAGACATGAATTAGAATTTATATCCGAAGTAGAAGGGATTGTGGTTCTATTTCTGCAATTTCACCCTGGACAGAGTATCTCTCAGAGCCTGGTGGACCTGCTTGTTGCGCAGGGTGTAAATTAAAGGATTCAGCAATGGGGTCACCACTGTGTTCACAAGAGCAGCCTCCCTGTTGGAGTCCAGCCTGCTCGCTTGGTTTGGTTTTATATATATGAAGACACAACTGACATACATCAGTGAGAGGACCAAGAGGTGAGAAGAGCAGGTGGAGAAAGCTCTTTGTCGCTCCTTGGCTGATGGAAGACGCATGATTGTGAGTACTATGTTGCTGTATGCAATGATGGTTATAACCAGGGATGAGCCAAGGATGAAAAAAGCAAGGTTGAAGAACAATATTTCAATAGATCTGGTGTCAGAACAGGAGAGATTTGTCAGAGGTCCAAAATCACAGAAAAAGTGAGGGATGACATTGGGGCCACAGAAGGTTAACTGGGAAAGCATTCCAACTGGGACCACCATGAAGAAGAACCCCAAAGCTAAGCAGGAAGCGACCAGAAGGTAACACATCCTTGGGTTCATGATAGTGGGATAATGCAAAGGTTTGCAAATGGCCAGGTATCGGTCCAGGGATAACACAGACAGAAGGAAGAATACAGTTGCTCCAAGGAAAAGAAAGATGAAGTCTTGTGTGAAGCAGGCAGCAAAGGAAATTGTTTGTCTCCCCGACAGAAAGATGGTCAGCAATTTTGGAATAACTGTGGTTATAAAGCAGCACTCTATAAAGGAGAAATTGCTGAGGAAGAAGTACATAGGTGTCTGGAGACGATGGTCTGCCCAGATTATTGTGATTATGAGCATGTTTCCCATGATGGAGGTCAGATATGCAAGCAAGTGCACCATGAAGAAGATGTGACCCAGGTGCTGCACTGCAGGAAACCCCTCCAGAATGAACTCATGCACTGTTGTCCTGTTCCTTAGTTCCCCCTCCACCAGATTTTCCATTCTTCACTCACCTGTTGTTGAGCTATTTTGCAGTGTCATGACTGAAGAATGAAGAACAAGTAAAATAACCAGGCATGGCAAATGGGCTTATTAATTCTTTTAAAACATTGATTTTAATATGGTGATGTTTGCCCTCTGTTAAGTAAAAATAAGTTATTTTAATCTCTTACTATCTTTATATACATGCATCCTTCCTGGACAAGTTAGAACCTTTCATGTAGCTCCCCATTTTCATAAAGAATAGTGTGCTTCTAATAGTATTTGTATTTTTCTACATAGTTTATAGCTGAGTGGGAAAAAGTACATCTCTTTAGTTATATACGTAATCATGCAAAATATTTCTGGTCAGATAGCACATCATGTAGCCACAAAAATCAACATTGTAAAAGGAAAATTATAATTTAAAATGAACTGAGGCAAGAGTGTAGTTTTATGGTAGACGGTTTTTCTAGCATGTGTGAAGCCCTGGGTTTGATGTCCAGCACCACAGCAAGCAAACATTATGCACTCATGGTCATGGAAGTCTGCCATCACCCTAAAATATAGCTTTATCCTATCTTACTGTTTATTTTCGTATTAGGGCCCATGATATTGTTAGTAGGACAACTTTCTGAGATTCCAACTGTAGTCCTCTGGAGTAATTTAGTTTAAAGGAGTCATATACCTTCTTTAATAAGATTGTTGAGGATTCAACCCAGGTCATTTTGATTTAGATCCTTCAGTCTAAATCAAATTAAATCCTTGTCAGTCTACAGGAGAATTTCTATCTTCTGATTTTTCCAGTTCATATATTTATGGAATACCTACCCCCCAAATAATTAAATAAATAAATAAGCCACAAAGAAGGATTGCATGACTCGACTTCAGCAATTATTTTCTGACTCATTCTTCCTCCTGGTATTTACAAAGTACAATAAATATCCCCCTCTCTTAAAAAAGTATATATATTTTAGTTGTAGTTGGAAACAATAGCTTTATATAATTTATAGGTAGTGCTAGTGCTGAGGATCAAACTGAGGGAATCATGTTAAGCATGCTGTCTGTCGCTGAGCCACAATCCCAGCCCCTATTTTTTCCCCTTTAAAATTCATAAAATTCTCTTTTGTGAGCCTTTGTCATTCTGGTCAACTAGTATTGTCAAACAACAGAACTAGCTGTCTGATTTAACTAAATGAAATACTTCCACATCTTTAGTGAAAGAACCTACTTCAGTTAACAAGGAATGAATGGCAAGATTCTCCAATCACACCAAATCTACATACTCACCCACAGGAAGCTCACGGTAAACAAACCTATATTCTGCTCTTTTATTCTTCCAAAGAAACTAAAATGCTGATCTCAGCAGATGAAATGTAAGTGAATAAACACTTGAATTTTACATGTCCTTAATTTGCCTCAGTGAAAATTCAACATGTGGATCACCTCTGCTGATCAACTTTCAATGACTTCACTTTCCAAGACTGGGATCAACCAAAGTGATAGCTCAGGAGAAATCTTGCCTGATGAGATCCTGAAGAGGAAAGAAAAACACATATTTCCTAAATGTTCTGCTGGACCTTGGGAGCGAGTTTGTTTGGAAATCCAAAAGCTTTCATACCCTCCTTGCATCCTCAGTTCCCCAGCCTTCCATCCTGTTCCTGCTCTTGCATCAGTTTCCCAGGCAGGACATCCTACTTTGGGGGCATATGAATACTCAAGGACAGGATGGCCACACAGATTCCTCATATAGTGTTTCTCTAACATGCATTCCAGGGCACTAGGTTTACCAATCCTCCACTTCTCCAGACTGGGGAGGATACCTGCACACACTGGGAGCAGAATGAAAGGGGTAGGAATTCACCCCAACATATGTGTAGCCTTGTACTGTCTCTTGACACCAGTCAGGATCCACTAGGAACAGTGGGCAGTGCCCAGACACAACAGACATCATTAGGAGAAGATGGAACAAACACACCTAGAGACCAATGTCCCTGGAAGATCCCTGGTGGGTGGGTGAGATCCCTAACAGGCATGTTGTGAATAGTCCATTATTACTACTACTCTCTCATCATTTCGCATGAAATTAATTAATATGGACCAAATATTTGTCTGAGTTGATCTTTATGAAAATCTTTAAAAGTGGGATACATCTAATCTCCCCAGGTAATATAAAGTCCCAAACTGCACCATGTTGCTAAGGTGAGGATGAAAGTACGAGTGTGGAAACTGGACCCCTGCACAGCAGTAATGAAGTGGAGTTCCCCCTTACTCTGCCAAAGCAATGTCAAAGAAAGTCAGATAAAGCATGAGGTTTCAATAGGTGTGAGAGTTTCAGAATACCCCAAATGCCCATTTTCAGTTGAAAATCATTTTCCATACCAAGAACCTGGAGGATCTCATATTTAATTTTAAAAGACAATCAATAGACATCAACATGGCTATGACAGAGGAATTAGAATTATATTGAAGTATTTGAAGCAGCCATCGTAAAAATGCCTCATTGAATTACAAACATAATGAAACACTTTTTAAAATAGAAAGTCTCAGGAAAAAATAGTTTCAATCAAGGAATAGAAGAAATAAAGAAGGATCAAATAAAAATTCTAAAACTGAAAAATATAATAAATGAGAGTTTAATACTCAATTGATAGGCTCAACAATGGAATGGTGGAAATGGGAAAATAAATGAACTAGAAGGCAGAACAATAGAAACTGCACTCTGCAAATGGAAGATAGGACACTAAAAAAAGTAAATAATCTCATGGATGTAGGGACAATATGTTTAACATTCATGTTGCTGGAATCTGGTGTTCAGAACATAGGAGAAATAGGTCAGAGGTGTTCTCAAATTTTGCATATGACATAACCCATTCAAGGAAGTAGATGAACCCCAAATAGAATAAGACCAAAGTATCCAAACTAAGACAAAATGCAAACATTTGATAATCAAAGACAAAAACATTTTAATGCTACAAAAGGGAAACAACATACTTCCTAAGTGGAAAAGAAATTCAAAGGATTTCTCATCAACAATCACGGAGTTCAAAAAGAAATATCATAATATTGCTCAACTGCTGAAGAAAGAACTGTCAGTATATAGAATTCTGTGTCTAGAATCCTATACTACATAAAAACATTCTCCAGGAATGAAGTATACATTCCAACATTCTCAGATAAAGGAAAAATAAGAATCTGTCATCAGTATGCTTAACCAAAATGAATGGCCTAGGAAGTTCTCTAAACAAAAATAAATATTTTTAAAAAAATCACTAAACTTGCTATACAATGTGATACACTCAAAAGTGATATAGAGAAATAAAATTGGAAACCTAGGAAAAAACAAAGAAAACAGGGAAATTCCCAGGCATGGTGGCACACATCTGTAATCCCAGTGGTTGGGGAGGCTTAGGCATGAGGTTCATGTGTTCAAAGTCAATATCAGGAAAAGCAAAATAGGGCTGGGGATGTGGCTCAGTGGTCAAGTGTCCCTGAGTTCAATCTCTAGTACCCTCCCCTTAAAACAAGAAAACAGGGAAATTAATAACTGAAAAATAGAAAAGAAGAAAAAAATGGCAAACTAAGCCCTAAGTCATCAAAAATTATATGATAATACTAAAGGTGAATGGTCTTGATATACGTATTATAAAGATTGGTAGAATAGATTAAAAATCTCTGTGATGTCAAAACACAATGTGTATTAAAATATAGGGAATTTGATAGTAAGAGTATGAAAAAATATGTAAAGAAAAATGAGTGTGGTTATAAAATGGCAACATGAAGCATCCTCAATGGTAATGGAAATGTTCTGTACTGGACTCATATTAATGTGATAAGATACTGTAGGTTTGCAAGATGTTACTCTTTGAGGAAACTAGATACAGCGTACATGAGATCACTCTATTGTTTTTTACAATTGCATGTGAATCTACAAATACAAATTTCATCTCAAATTTTTAATGAGAAAATTGTAATTATAATTAGATGATATATTTGTAACTTGTTTATCTGCATTTTCTCCTACTCTTTCTTTTACACTGAAATAAAAGTAAATTTATTCCTCCAGCCCATTATCCAAATAGTCCTGAAATTATACTTCTACAAGGTATCAATTAGCATCTGTGCTTCCTGAAAAACTGACTCAAACTTAAATGGTATAAAACAATTTTTTTATGATTTTTATTTCTTATGTTTCTGAGAGTTGACTGGGCTCAATCACGTGGTTACCACTTACGGTTTCTTGTGCAGTTGCAAATAATGGCCAAGGTTAGAGTTACTCCAAAGCTTCCTCATTTACATATTTGGTGTCTAGGCTACAATGATTCAAAGAATTGGGGTTCTGCTAGCATATTAATGATTTTTGCACCAAATTCATCAAGGCTATGGTCTATAGTTTTATTTCCTTGGATAATATACTTTTGGAGGATAAATGGGTCACCCAAAAAATCAGGGTGGGCATTTAAAAAATTTTTAGAATCAAGCAAAAACGGAAACACAACACACCAAAATCTGTAGGATACAATGAAGGCAGTTATAATAGGGAAGTTATAGCTATATAAACTTGATGGATGCCTACATGAAAAAAAGCAGATAGACTAAATTATGTTATGTGCACATATGAACATAATATATGGACCTCACTATTAGGAACAGTTTTTATAATGCACAAATAAAAATTTTTAAAAAGTGAGATATCAAACAACCAAATAATGAACCTCAAGAAAAATAAGAACAAATAAATTCTAGAGTTTATAAAAAGAAATAATAAAGATTAGAGCAGTAATTAATGAAATAGAAAGTAAAAGAACAATGCAAAAGATCAATCCAACCAAGAGTTGATTCTTTGAAATATAAAAAAGCCTATTAACCCTTAAGCAACCTAACTAAAAGGAGAGAAAAGATGCAGATTAAAATAATTAGAGATGAAAATGTAATATTAAAATAGACACAACTGAAATCAGGAATGATAGGGACTATTTTGAAAACTTACACTCGAGTAAATTTAAAAATTAAAAAGAAATTATTGAACTTCAAGACAAACAAAACCAACTCTGAAGATATCAATACCAACAGGATGTTAAAAATCTAAACAGATCAATAACAAGTAATGAGAATGAAGCAGTAACAAAAAGCTTCTGACAAAGAAAGCTCAGGACTAGTCAGATTCAAAGCTGAATCTTACCAGATATTTAAGCAAGAACTAATGGCAATGACCCTTGAAGTTTTCCATGAAAAGGAAAGGGAGGGAATGCTTCTGAATACATTCTACAAAGATAGTATCACCCAGATACCAAAACCAGGTAAGAACATGGTCAAAGAAAGAAAACTACAGAGCAATATTCTTGATGAACATAGATGCAAAAATCTTTAATAAAATGTTAGCAAATAGAATTTACACTACAATCAAGTTGGTTTCATTTCAGGAATTCAAGTATGGTTCAACTTATGCAAATTAATAGACATATCACATAGAATAAAGAACAAAAATTACGTAATCTGAATGGATGCAGAAAAAGCCTTTGACAAAATTCAACACCTCTTCAGGGTAAAGAACTCCAAAGTAACTATGGATAAAAAGAATTTACTTCAACATAGAAAAGATTATATATGATAATTCCAAAGCACGTCATACTGAATGGGGAAGAAATGAAAGCATTTCCTCTAAAATCAGAAACACAACAAGGCTTTCCACTTTCACTACTCCTATTCAATGTAGTACTTGATACTGTAGCCAGAACAATTAGGCAAGAGAAGGGAATAAAAGAAATAGGGATAGGAAAGGAAGAAGTCAAATTTTTTGCAGATGACATGAGCCTATACTTTTGATCAAAGATTTCATCAGAATACTTCTAGAGTGGATAAACAAATTTAGCAAAGTAGTAGGATACATTTTCAATATACAAATATCAATCACTTTCTATGCACCAATAATAAATAACTGAGAAGGAAATCAGTAATATAATGCAATTTACAAAACCTTAAAAAAAAAACTCTAGGAATAAATCTAACGAAGCAGGTCAAAGATTTCTACAAGGAAAAATGGAGAATGTTGAAAAAAAATTTGAAGAGGATGAAAAGATCTCCCACGCTCATACATAGGCATAATTACTATTTTTAAGTGGACTCATTACCAAAAGTGATGTACACATTCAATGTATTCCTCACCAAAATCCCAATGGATACTCCTCACAGCATTAAAAAATAACCCTAAAATTCCATATGAAGAACAAAAGGCCCAGAATAACCAAAGAAATCCTGAGCAAAGAAAATAAAGTAGGCATCGCAATACCTGATTTCAAATTATGCTACAGAGAAATAGTAACAAAAATAGCATGGTCCTAGAATAGAAACAGACGTTTAGACCACAGAAAAACTCACAAAGCTACAGTCATCTAATTTTTGACAAAGGTGCAAAAATGATACATTGGAGGAAAAAATACCACTTTCTTTAACAAAGAGTGCTGGGGAAATCAGATATTCATTTAGGGAAGAATAAAAATTAGACTCCTACTTCTTGAAGTCTACAAAAGTCAACTCAAAATGGATTAAAATTTTAGTCATAAGACTAAACTTTACAAGTTCTAGAAGAAAATATAGGGGAATCACTTCCACATACAGGCACAAAAATTGACTTCCTGAATAGGATTCCTATAGCTCGAGAAATAATAATAAAAATCAATAAATGGGATATTTTTAAATTAAAAATCTTCTGCATAGCAAAGGAAATGATCAACAATGTGAAGAGCCTTCAGAATGAGACATAAAAAAGTTTTGGTGAGAAGGTGAGTTAGCATCCAGTACAGCTAAGTGGATGGTGTATTGCAATTTGAGCTCTGAGTTTTTCTACTGTCTAATAGAGTATATATAGGTGAAAGCTCCATTTTGGAAGGCAAACTTTTATAGTACCACCTCATCACATATGTTGATTATAAATCAGAAAAAAAAATAAGCTTTCTGATTTGTCTCATTCTTTTGATTCATCTCTCATAGTCTAAGTGTTAAAGGGGGAAAAGACGGAATATGGGAACACACAACTCAGTACCAAGAAGTTTAACTCAGATACATGGTAAATCCTGGTCTGCCAAAGACATGGGGCTGGCTCACTCCCAAACAGGACAAATCAAGACCTAGTCACACTTTAAGAGTGCTGATATTTTTATTTTTTCAAATAATAACAATTAGAATACAAGATGTCATGATATACTGTTATGACTTTGTATAAGAGTTCACTCTAAATATAAGATTTTTATAGGCTGCAAATGAGGTTTCATTTGTTGTTGTTAGTTTGTTTGTTTTTGTGGTTCTGGGGATCCAATCCATAGCCTTACGCAGGTGATATATATACACAATGGAATATTAGTCAGCCATAAAGAAGACTGAAGTTATACATTTGCTGGTAAATAATTGGAACTGGAGAATTATCAGGCTAAGTGAAATAAGCCAATCCCCCAAAACCAAAGGCTGAATGTTCTCTCTGATATATGGATGATGCTAACATACAATAATGGAGGTGGGGTGGGAAGAATAGAAGCTCATTGGATTAGACAAAGGAGAATGAATGAAGGGCAGGGGAAGAGTAATAGGAAAGACAGTGAATGAATTGGACAGAACTTTCCTATGTTCATATATAAATACAAAACCAGTAAACTCCACAGCATGTCAACCACAAGAATGGGAAGTTATAGACCATGTATGTATAAAATGTCAAATTACAATGTACTGTCATATATATCTAAAAATAACAACAAAAAAGAAAGGGTTGGGGCATGTAGCTCAGTGGTAAGGTGCTTGCCTAGTCACACTTTGATTCTTGAATGTGTCATGGAGTCAGCATAAGGACATATTGCCTTCAAGAGTCCAGACCCTTTTCTCATTCCATGCTTAGAGACAGGGAGCTGGGTACACTGCAGACCATATCCTGTCTGCATCAGCCAGGCCCATCACTGTGTGGTTGCTGGTTCTGGAAAACCAATCTTATTTCCACCACTTGGAGACGTCTGCTGGTGAGGAAGACCAAAACAAGGTTTGTGGTTGGGGATTCTTTCCAAGAAAGGATGTGCTTTCCTTGACTGATATGTATTTATCAAAGACAAAAAGTATAGATATGGGTGAAATGGAAGTTCTGTCACCTCCTTTATGTGCCTTTTGAAGA
The DNA here is from genome assembly GCF_001458135.2 of Marmota marmota marmota. Taxonomy (NCBI): domain Eukaryota; kingdom Metazoa; phylum Chordata; class Mammalia; order Rodentia; family Sciuridae; genus Marmota; species Marmota marmota. The sequence goes on along the minus strand of NW_026000000.1, from coordinate 9,944,695 downwards.
CTTGATAATATGAAGTCACTGGCAACCAGTCACGAGAAGTGCTGCCTTTGGGGTCATGAGTTTGTCTGCATTGTCACAGGACAAGTTTTAAGAAGTAATATTATAGAAAAGGAAGAGCTCATTTCTGTCTCAGTTAAAGGAAGTTTGTATCTCGGGTGGGTTATTGGAGCCAGTTCCTAGAAAAGGATGTGTAAAAAAATTGGTCTTAGTTGTTACATCCATTGGAGGAAAAGGACACAACAGCAATCCAGTGGTGAGGGATATACCTGTACAAAGATAGCTTACAGAGACTGCCTGCTGTTCATATAGGGCTCGAAAGAACAAGAGAAGCAGAGCAAAGCGGGGGTAATCTAAAGACTCAAATGAACCTATTTGGAGAGGTGAGGGAAAAAAAGTGTTGGGTCTGAAAGAAGGTGGGCTTTGGGGGACCAGTAGAGCACTCAGGATGAAAGGTTGACGATCCATCTCTGCAGGGGAACATCCCCATTTGGACTCTGAGTAGAGATGGTGTCATTCATCAGCCCAACGATTCCTAAGATAAATAAGATCTACTTTTTACAGTTACTAGAATGTGTTTTCTCCTTTACCCACCCTAATGTCTTCTCACCAATGGATCATTTTTCGAGAGCCAAGTCTATAGCTGTCAACATCCTCTATCTGTAAGGTCCCTTACCCTTCCCAGCCAGCCACTGTAGACACTCTGAGTCAGAAGGGCACAGAGCTTGTGACACTGAGGCTTCCTTAGCCACTCCCACCTTCAGTGATCATTCACCAACAGTAATGTCTTAATAACACTTTAAATCTTTTTCTTCAGGTAGCATTAGTTGGTTTTTGTCATCAAACTTATAAGGAAACTAGGGCTCAAAAGGGCTGAGTCTGGACTCCAACACAGATCTTCCTCCTTCCATATCAGGACTCTTTCCACACTCATACTTCCTCTCTGAGCATCTAGAACACCATTGCTCCATGACTGAAATGCAGTACTCTCTCTGTGTTTTCTTTGTATACTTGATAATGTGGGTGCTGGTATCTATTTAACTGGGCAAACCACTTTCTAAGAATATAGATCAAATCTCATATTTCTGTTTTGTCATATTTTTATTTATCTCTCTTAAACTCTCAGTATTTATCCAAGTACTTCTTACTTTTAAAAATCAATAGTTCAATGTAGAAACCATAAAAATTGTAAGAAACTTAGAGGAATAAAACAACAAATATTCCTTGTGGCATGTTGAAAATCTATTAGTAATGTATTAGTAAGTGAATCCTTGCTGATATTTTTCAAAGCTATGGTAATTGGAAATTCTTTAAGACAACTGAGGGCTTCATCATGTAATTGGGGAAATCCCACAATGAGGTAGAATGAACTATTTATCAGTCACAGTTCATTAAATTCTTGAATTTCATTCCTGCTATCAATATGCTTCTAATAAAAGATAATGAGAATACTGGTTGAAGGATCAAAGACAACTTATCCTTTCCAAATCAAATAAGTAACTTTTCTCTCAGCTTCAACCTAAAACAGCCAACAGTATGTTTTTGTTCAATCCCAGAGATACAGCTTAACATTCACATCTTGCTTCTGTCATCATAATAAAAAGGATAGATTTTTAGGAAAGTTTTTTTTTTTTTTTTAAATAGCACAGAGCACAGAGAATTTGTCCACTCAGTTTTATTGAGAAATGATTTGAGGAAAACAGTGCCTTCTTACAATGTTCCTATTACAGCTGAATCATATCCGCTGTCTGTACTCAAGGTCAATGAAGTAGATCAGATCCTCAAGGTCTGAGAACAAAGTCAAGGGGTGAGAAATCTTGGGCAATTTTCCAGTTATATAAACCACACATCAGTTATTAAAATTGGAATTTTTACATTGAAGGCAAAGTTCTGATCTTACAAATCAGTTTTACCTTGAGTCTCAGTGAGAAAAAAAGAGAAAAGAGAAATAAAAGTTCATGTTACAGTAAGAAACTAATTCTTTTTTTTTTTTTTTTTTTTTTAAGTTGAAGGGTCTCCAAAGGAAGCAGTTGATGTAAGATAGTAGAAGTTTTCTTAGAGATTGGTGGTCACTCTAAAGCAATTCTTCTGTCTGACAGTTTTGCTGTGGACTTTTTATTTCCTGCCTAACTCTGCTTAGGCACATACACCTAAATCCTAGGTGTGATTTCAGAATTTATACTTTGAACATAGTACATTTGAAAGAAAAGAAAAAAAGAAGATTTTCATACTCTATAAACCTAAAACACTAGGAGCATTTTTCCTCTCCCAGGAAGCTTTGTTTCCCTGCAAACTAAGCACCTTGGAGTCAGACTATGAGACCCCAAGTCTCACAAATTTTGGGTCACAAACCCAGCCAGTCTTCCATCAGCCAATCTAGGGACAAAGAATTCTGAGCCCATCTATGCAGACATTCTGCAGGGGTGAAAGAGACAGGCTTACTTACCTTCAGTCCAGAAACTTGCTCATCAGACCCCCCCCCACACACACACACAGGAAGGTCAATTCTCACTAAAACTATAGCCTCCATGAAAAAGAACTTCTGAAAACACAAATTAACATCTGAAGAAGGAGAAGAACTTCGCAAGAGCTGCTTTGACCTCCTTGTTTCTCAAAGTATAGATGAGGGGGTTGAGGGTAGGACTCAACATGGTGTATAGCACCCCAGCCACCTTGCTTTTCTCTGCACTGTAGCTGGAGACAGGGCTTATGTAGGCATAAAAGACAGCAGTGTAGTACATGCACACCACAATGAGGTGGGATGAACAGGTGGAGAAGGCTTTCTGCTTCCCTTCTGAAGTCCTCATCTTCAGGATGCTAGAAATGATGAACCCATATGACACAATGGTCATCAGGAAGTTTAATATGCCATAAAAGGCATCAGCCAGGACAATCATGACACTGTTCGCATAGGTGGAGCTGCAGGAGAGAAGCAGCAGTGGAGGAACCTCACAGAAGAAATGGGTAATGATGTTAGGGCCACAGAAACTCAAACGCATCATCAGCCCTGTGTGGATGGCAGTGTTGAAGGCACAGAGCACCCACACTCCAGTGGCCAGCATGCTGCAGAATGCCTTGCTCATCATGGTGCTGTAATGCAGTGGGTGGCAGATGGCTGCATACCGGTCATAGGCCATGACTGTGAGGAGCAGCAGCTCTGAGGATGCAGACCATGTGAGGAAATAAAGCTGTGCCATGCAGCCTCCAAAGGATATGAAGTTCTTCTCTGACACCAGACCCTTCAGTGCCTTGGGCATGATGGAGGAGGTACAGATAATGTCCATAGTAGCCAAGTTGAACAGGAAAAAGTACATGGGGGTGTGGAGCCCAGGGTTGAAGGTGATGGCCAAGATGATGAGGACATTCCCTGTGAGGGCCACTGAGTAGAGGGAGAGGAAACAACTGAATAAGAGTACGTGGTATTGTGGGTGCTCCGAAAAGCCCTGCAGGATAAACTCTGTTACCATTGTCTTGTTGCTCATGGTCCCTGGGTTGAGAGGGTTTTCTGGGACTTTCAGGAGAATCTTCATCCACAGTTTCATGTGATTTCAGGACTAGAGAAAGACAGAGAGATGCGAGAGATCTTAATGAAGTTTACTCATAAAGCATCATTCTACCTGAAAGAGATGCATATTAAAGCAATGATCCAACTCTTATCATCTATGAATTCACAAAGTTAGAAAAGGAAGACACTGACTAGCATGTAAGGGTGCAAGACAAAGGCCTTTAAAATGAAATTATAGCATTCGCAAGAAAATGGATGGAACTAGAAACCATCATGTAAACTCAGAAGGTTAAGGGCTGTATGTTTTCTATCATATGCAGAAGCTAGAGAGCAAAAAGAAAACAACAGTGGGGGTAGATCTCCTAAAAATCAAAGGGAGATCAGTAGAGGAAAGGGATCAAGGGGTGGGAGGCGGGGAGAGAAAGAGGAAATGCTTGGGAGTGATATTGGCCAAATTATATTGTTATATTGTGTGCATGTATGAATGTGTATCAACAAATCCCATGAATATGTACAACTATAATGCACCAATAAAAATGAGGAAATAAAAAAAATAATTCCAATGACACAATTCAGAATAAAAAAGACTGTATTTCATTAGTAACATACAAAAATACAAGTTCCATTTGAATCAAAATTTTTCTTTCTGAAAATTTATCCTAGGGAAGTAATTTAAAACACCTTCAAGCTGTGAGAGCAGCACTGTTTATGATCGAAAATTTGAAAGCAATCTATACTCTTAAAGGCAAGTTTATTATGATATATTGATACAATATAATGCTCTGCAGTTATAAAATGGCACTTAAGAAGTGTTTTACTGATACTTTTAAAAACAGAGTGAAAAAATTTGCACAATGGGATTGCATTTGGGGTTTAAGAATAATATATATGTAAAATATATATCATATATAACTTTCTTGCATGTATATTATTAAAATGATTACACACACAAAACACACACACACACACACACACATACACAAATCAATTGAGTGATAGACCAGAGCTTGATTCATAGGAATGGACTATGATTGACCTTCCTTGCTTTTGTCGATTTGTTTTCTTATTTTTCTATTAATGACCGTTCTAAAAAGCAGGTGTATCATTTAAGTCTTCACAATTCTTCTGAGACTCCTCAGTGCTGACAGAGTAAATGCTCCCATCAGGTCCTTTTGGAGATACCTCCCTCTCAGCCTCTCTTCCCACCTGTCTTTAACCCCGCAAAACCACAGCTGACAGCACTTAGCCACAGTAGGCTTTCTTGGATCTGTTCTTGTAGTCTCTTAATCAGAAATGTCCTCCTTCTCATTAACCAGGTGGATCATAGGTCCCTTCCTTTAAAAGCATTCCTTCCTGGGGAGAAAGGACTTTTCCCTCCTTTGTGTCCTCTCAGAATTCTAGACTGACTTGTCTCCTAGGATGCATTAAACTGCACTGCTTGGTCAAGTTACCCAGCTCTTTCTCTCAGGTTGTTGGGTGTGTCCATCTGTCTCTTAGCAGTCTTCATGGACCCCAAAACTGTGCCTGGCATTAAAATATGTTTGCTGAAATAATGCTAAAGAACAGTGTATTTCTGTTCTATGAGTTCTATTCTCAAGACAGTGCACACTTTGTGTTAAGATAAAATCAGCATGGTACCACATCTGCTTTCCCCTTTTCAACTCTACTCATTAAGAGTCAAGAACATTTTCATTTTAAATTCAGAATTCCGATTTTGGTCAAACTTCAAAAAATGCTTTTACTGCTAAAACATTAAGAGGCTTATAGAAACATCACCTACAATTTGGGTCACATAACTTTTTATAAGATATAAATTGTTCTTTCAATAGAAAAGCATAGAATTATTATGACCTAGAACAACTGTTGGAAACACCAGGGTTCCATCTGTGTGTCTTCCCAGGAGCATGGTGTCAGGACAGCTCAAAAATTTTGTTGAATAAAAATAAACACAAAATGCTTTAGCTGATTTCATTTTTGTTTGGCAAAACAGACACACACACACACACACACACACACACACACACACACATACACACACACACAAACCTGAATAATTACTTTTGCTCAGTTTGAGTTTTGGATCTAGAGAAATAACTTTTTTTTGCTCTTTACCAAAGACCCAGGGTGTGATTCCTGTTTATCACCAGGGACCACCGTGAGGCCAAACAGCTGAGTTCAGCTAGAAAGGAAGACTTGGCTTGACTCCATTGATGTTTCTCCACTTCCCACTAATATCCTCTGTAGGATGTTAAGCATCTGACTCCCCCAGTTACCATGGTGCACTCCCACAACACATATCACGGACAAACCAGAGTTGTAGTGCGAAAGTTGTTCCTGTAGAAGACAAATGCCTCCAACCTAAACCTAAAGAGCATTCATGGGCCAAGTCTGCCACATGCCATCACTGGGCACAGAAGACCTATTATATACAGAAAACTTTAAACCAAGTGTTTTCTTTTAACTCAGTTCTAGAGTGAGCTTAGAAAAAAAAAAAAAAAACTAAATGAATCTGCTACATAAATGAAGGCTTTTAACAGGTGCTGGGCACAAGGAAATTTCAAACACCCATTCACATTCAGGAAACAAACTAGCCCTCAGATAATTACCCACTCACTGTGATTTCTAGGATAGGTAGATGGTCTCCTCCTCCAGTTGGTCAATAGGGAGGTCAAAGAATCAGGAGACTGAGACTCCTTCCATGAGAATGACCATGAAGTCTCTGCTGACCTCAGGCAGTCATTCCTTCTTCTGAAAATAACAAAGACTTTCTCCCTTGAGGTTCCATTCACATTGGCTTTAATTCTCATCAAGCATCACTAAGTTATTACCAAGAATCTGAAGGGAAAGAAAAATAATTTAGAAAACAATCAACAAGTATATGTTCAAATCAAAAAAAACACAATGACTCCCCAGAGTCAAGGCAACAGAATATTTAAACAGTGGTTATTTTCTATACTTATCAAACATTTTGGGGTCGAGCTTCCTAGAAAATAAAAATATATTATAGATGATTTTCTATCACGTCAGAAAAATAATAGGTGCCCTCAAAATCCCTGAATTTAAAATGTTTACTTAATTGGGTTTTTCCTAAAAATAGATTGAATTTTACATGGAATAAAATTTATTTTCATGGAATTTTATCTTAGTTCCAATTTATTTTCCATGGTTCCACAACTAGAGACTTACTACTGTTTCAATGTACTTAATTAATGAAGAAAAATTGATTACTTCATTATTTTCATCTCTAAAAGGATTCAAAGATTTCCACAAACACCATGTAAAATCCAGTGCCTTTTTATTATATAATGAAGATAGATATTTCCATTGTAAACATATTCCAGAAACAGAAAATTGAAATTCAGAATATGCAAAACTTTCAAATGTGCATCTTGAGATCTAAAAGATATTTTGAAGCTGAACTTATGCAACCTATTTACTAGAAAGTCAAAGCAAATCAAAGTGACTTAACCCTGGTCACACAGAGTATTTGTGATGAAGCTAGTATCTAATCCCAAGCCTTTGGGATTCCAGGCCAAAAATTATTTGTTGTATAATTTGTCCATTGCCCCTCTAAAACCAACTCTATCAAAATAAATAATAATAATAATAAAAGCTAAGAAAAAGAAATAGCAAACAAAATATGATTATTATTATAGTGGATTATTCTTATATGGATTGAAAACCCTAAATTCTCAGCCAGTTTTAGCATCTCATTGGCTCTTGTTATTTCCCTAATCAAACAGTAATGATAGCCATAGAAAAGTATTCAAATATTCCTGGCTCTAGGTTAGCAAAATAAAACCAGCAGTTCTTTTATACAGTTAAGAGCCTATACTAAGCAGACACAGTTACTAGTAGAACTTTTTCTATTTTTTGAAACACCAAATAAAATGAGCCATCTTCAGAACATTCATAACTATCTTGAAAAAAATAATTTCACCTTTGTGGAGCTAAATAAGATTTTGTATATGGCTTTCCTCTCTCTGTCATCCACAATGGGGTTTTCATTGTGTACGATCTGGGACACAGTCTAGACAGATATAGCTTTCCTTCTCATATTTAAGCTGATCTTGCCATGAAATTTTGACTTATCTTTAGCAACATCTTTCCCTGTCTGTGGGTGACACTTGGGAGAGATATTCACAGCTATTACTCTAAGTGGACCCTGAAGGGGTAATTAAAAACTTAGTCCCTTTTTCCTGGGGAGTTGGCTGTCATTGATGTTCACCCAAAGGCCAGTTCAAACTTTGATCCAACGTGGGGGGAAAGGGTATAAGCTGCAGTGGGGAGACACAGGATACACACTTGTCCCAACTCAGTGTCACCAGAGCAGGGCTGGTGCTCAGAGGAATGTGTTCACACTAAGGGCCTGGGGAGAGAGTGGTGGATCAGAAGCTAGGATTCCTGGCTTCCTTCCATGGAAGATGAGGGGCAAGGTGCAAACAACCCTGAGCTCCTCAGCAAAACCCACCCCTGATCATAGAGCTGCCCTCTCGCTGGACCTCACTCACACCTTGGCTTCCTTACCTCCTGACTTCTTCTTTTTCCCTATCTTAGTGTCTTTTCCTCCTGTGCAAATTCCACCCAGACCTAACACCATCTCCTCAGCCACACCACCCCTGATTCTCTGAGGAAAATGGGTACTCTGTCTGCTGAGCCTCTGTCACATTCAGGAGTCCCCACCAAGCTTTGGAGGCAACGTGAGCTTCAGAGTCTTTACAAACCCAGAGTCAAATCTCAACTTTAAAGCTAATGGCTCTTGTGATTTCCTTAATCAAACAGTAATGATAGCCATAGAAAAGTATTCAAATATTCCTGGCTCTAGATTAGCAAAATAAAACCAGCAGTTCTTTTATACAGTTAAGAGCCTATACTAGAGTTTAAGAGCCTATACTGGATGAGTCTCTCAACCTCTACAGAACTAAATAATAAGAATTATTAGTTTCTTATTGTAACATGAACTTTTGTTTCTGTTTTCCCTTTTTTCCTGAGACTCAAGGTAAAACTGCTTTTTAAGATCAGAACAACTTTGCCTTCAATGTAAACATTCCAATTATAATAATAATAATAATAATAATAGTAATATCACGATGTCTAATACATGAAAAGAGCTGGTCAATGTTCTAACACACACATGCATGTGCATAAAACATACACACATATGTAATATATAAGTGAGTGAATATATATGTGCATAAAACATACACACATATGTAATATATAAGTGAGTGAATATATATATTAGCCAGCAGAGAAAAGGCTAAATATCTATTACCAATCATCCTAGGAAAGAGGCTAAACATAACTAGTACTTAACACATAATTTTAACATATAATTGTGGATTCACTAGCTGATTTGTTTGGCTGGAGCATTAAGTGGATTTGATAATAATATGCATTTCAAGCTGTTTAATTTTACTGAGATGATATCCTCAGAACAAGAGTTAAACTAAATACTTCACTAATGGCTTTGACTCTTGTTATGTAATAACTGTATAAATTTGTACAAGTCTCATAATCTCTTCCTATACCAATTGTTGTTTTCACTTGGTAGAATTAGAATAATAATACCTATCTTTATGATTTTTATTTTGAGTAGGATAATGTATATGAATCCATTTTAGAAACTGTGCTAGTTGTCATTGTAGGCAGGTCATTAGAAGAAAGAATTACACAGAAAAATTCTGCTTGTAGTTGTGAAACCCAAACAAAATACCTCTTTTTTCAACAAAATAAAATATATGTAAACAAGGAATTTCCTTCCTGAAATGTTGACAATATGTTGCCATTCAAGAATAAATGTGGGGCTGGAGATGTGGCTCAAGTGGTAGCGCGCTCGCCTGGCATGCACGAGGCGCTGGGTTCAATCTTCAGCACCACATAAAAATAAAATAAAAAGATTAGGTTAAAGGCCAGACTGTTATAACAAAGAGACCCAGATATATAGTTTCTTATTTTTTTTCTCTCACCCAGCAATCTAAAGTGCTCATGAATGAAGGGAATATTTCCAGACCCATGGGGTAGCCTTGATCCTTTAAGTCATTAAGGGTCCTGGGTTCCTTCCAAGATGATGATTCTTGATTTCCTAAGTTGTTGTTATGTTTGTCATAATAAAGTTGCCACAAGCTGTACATTTTAGCTTGTAAAAGAAGTGAAGACACAGAAAGCTCAAGAAAAGCAATTTATTTTATGCAAGTGAGACGGATATTATACACAGAACTCTGTCTACATTTGATTGGCAAAAATGTAGTTATGTTGCCTTACTTAGCAACATAACTGGGAGGCTGGTAGATGTAGCCAATCTGGGAAGATACATATAAAGAAAAAAAGGGGAAATTAATTTTTGGAAAAAATTAATAATTGCTACAAACATGGAAGAGGAAATTAGAGATATTGGATTAGGAAAAAAAAAGCATGGGTGTAAAAGTGAACTTTAAATGCTGTTCTTAAGCATTGAACTTCAAAAGAGGAAAAAAGGAGGAATGATTATAATGTAAGGAAGGGGAAAATGAAGAAAAAAGTGAAAGAAGTAGAAAGTTGATAAATGATCAACACCTCAAGTTAAGAATGAAAATCAAGGAAATGAATGTAAGAGTTCTAATCTCCTTAAGCAATATTCAGAAAGAGTTCCAAAGCAAAAGGACTCTGAAAAGTTACATAGAACCTCAATTGGTGCCATCCGATGAAGAGTGTTAAGCAAATGTGTGGCTTGACTGAACAAGAGAGGAGGATCTGAGCTGCCAGACTCAGGTGACAGGGAGACTTCTGGCCAAAGACATGATTGGAAACTTGGGGAAATAAGGATGTAGAGAATGATGATAAGAAATCCTGACTAGACAGTTTCAATGCCCACTTTTCCTAGGCCTCATGGAGGCCAGCTCTTAAACATGACCTTCAAAACTTTTAAGCTGATTTCTTATTACCCAGCCATAGCCCTGAGTACCTTTCAAATTCTTCAAGTTTCCTTTTTCCTCCCCCGCACCCACATAACTATTGGCTTTGCCTCCTACTTTCTTTTTTTTTTTTTAATTTTTTTTAATTGGTTGTTCAAAACATTACAAAGCTCATGACATATCATCTTCCATACATTTGATTCAAGCGGGTTATGAACTCCCATTTTTTACCCCAAATACAAGTTGCAGAATCACATCGGTTACTCATCCACATTTTTACATAATACCATATTAATGACTGTTGTATTCTGCTACCTTTCCTATCCCCTACTATCCCCCCTCCCCTTCCCTCTCATCTTCCCTCTCTACCCCATCTGCTGTTGTTTAATTCACTCCCTTGTTTTTTTTTTTTTCCCCTTTCCCCTCACAAACTCTTATATGCAATTTTGTGTAACAATGAGGGTCTCCTTCCATTTCCATAGTTTCCCTTCTCTCTCCCTTTCTCTCCCCCCACTCGTCTCTGTTTAATGTTAATCTTTTCCTCATGCTCTTCTTCCCTGTTCTGATCTTAGTTGCTCTCTTTATATCAAAGAAGACATTTGGCATTTGTTTTTTAAGGATTGGCTAGCTTCACTTAGCATAATCTGCTCTAATGCCATCCATTTCCCTGCAAAATCCATGATTTTGTCATTTTTTAGTGCTGCGTAATACTCCATTGTGTATAAATGCCACAGTTTTTTAATCCATTCATCTATTGAAGGGCATTT
>NW_026000000.1:9920237-9930783 GCF_001458135.2 Marmota marmota marmota | reverse complement strand
CCGGGCCAGGCGGGGACCCTTCTCGCTGCCCCGGGCCGCCGGGGGCTGCTTGCAGAGCCGGTTGGGCGGTGGCTGCGGGATTGGACCTCTGCGCCCACGTGGCCAGCCAAGATTCACTTGTCTGGGGCCAACTGTCACCTCTAATATAACTTACTAATTCTTGGCAGGTCTCCTTTCAGCGGAATTTTGCTAGAAGTTCCTCAGTAGGTAGAATGTAGCTGTTTTAATGGGTGTTTCTGATCCGGTTAATGTGGAGATACTGAAAGTGCTGCTTCCTTGCCGGCCGCCATGTTGGATCCCCTGCCTCCTACTTTCTTGAGAAGAGAAATACCATCCTATCAGATTCTCAACTTGATTGTTCCCACCTCAGTCTTCGTACATCTTTTTTCTATGATTTTGTGAAACCCTGAGAAATCATCAGGAGATCTAGGAGAGACTCATTTTTCCCCCAAAATAAAAGTGGTGAGCATTGTTACTTTCTTTACATTTCCACGTCACCTCAGAATCTTATCATCATTCCCAACCCTGGCATAATTTGCCCCAAATAAGAAAAATGAATCAAAATCAACCGAGAATGACAAAAATAATGAGATGAGTGGACAAGGATGTTGAAATAGTTATAACTATATTCTATACGTTAGATTGACCACATTAAAGAGAGGCAAAGAAGATACAAAAAGATATTGAATCTCAGGGCTGGTGTTGTAACTTAGTGGCTGAGCGCTTGACTTGAATGGGTGAGGCACTGGGTTCGATCCCAGCACCACATAAAACAAATAAATAAATAAAACAAAGATATTGTGTTCACCTACAACTAAAAAAAATTAAAAAAAAAAGATATTGAATCTCTCAAGATGTGATCTACAAAGTATGACATTAATAATATGCTGGATGAGACTAATAACATATTAGACATTGCAGAAAAAAGATAAGTAAATTTGAATTTAAAAACAACAAGTCTGCCCAAACAAAACACAGATTGGAAAAAAACCCCAAAAACCCAAGAACAGTGCATTAATGAGCTGTAAGTCACCTTCAAATAGCCTGATTTATATGTAATTAGACTTTACTCAGAGTAAAAAATAAAAACAATATTTGAGTGAATAATGGCTAACACTTTTCATTAAAAGAACAATATATATCTATAAGATTAATAAGTTCTACAAACACTGAACGCTATAAGCGTAAAGAAATAAGACTAAGACACATCCTTTAAAATCATCAATTAAAAAAAATCTTGGAAATAAAATGAAAAAGAAAACACTAAAAATAAAGAGACCAAGAAAGGCCTTACAGAATTCTATAAAATCAATGCAGACAAGAACAGTGGGAAAACATCCTTAAAGAACTGAAAGAAAAATGTCAATGTAAAATTTTATACCCAGTAAAAGTAATTATCAAAAATAAAGATAAAAATATTTTGGAAACATAAACTAAAGAAATCCATCACCAGAATACATACAAAACAAGAAATATTACCCTTTAGCAAGAAGGAAAGTTGTATCATAGAAATCTGGATTTTCTAAAAGAATTGAAAAAATGGATAAAAACTTGTAACTCTGGGCCCATTTTAGTCAGTTTTTTTTGTTGTTGTTGTTTTTTTTTTGTTTGTTTGTTTGTTTTTTTCTGTTGTGACCAAAAGACCTGGCAAGAACAATTTTAAAAAGAAAAAGTTTATTTTGGGACTCAGAGTTTCAGAGGTCTCAGTTCATAGTGGTCTGACTCCATTCCTCAGGGCCTAAGGAGAGACAGAACATCATGGTGGAAGTATGTGGTAGAAGAAAGAAGCTGGGGACATGGCAACAGAAATCAGGGTGAGAACAAATGGGGGGGCAGGTGCTGCACTCTCCAGGAACATAATCTACACCCCCAAACACACCCCCAATGACCCACCTCCTCCAGCCACACCCTAACTGCCTACAGTTACCACCTGATAGTTAATTCCTGACTGGGGATTGATGCACTGATTAAGTTAAGGCTCTCATAACCCAGTGATTTTACCTCCAGACTTTCTTACATTATTTCACACATGAGCTTTTGGGGGATGCCTCATATCTAAACTATAACAGGAGTTAAATGTATTGTTTTATTTTTTATTATTTAAATATCCTGAAAAAATTCCAACTACTTATAGAAAAATAGTAACAAGCCATATCCCCAGCCCCATAGACAATCTATTTTGATTTAGGAAGAGAGCTTGTAAAATCTAGAGGAAAAAATGGTTAGCACATTCCTTTGAACCATCATATCAATCAGGATTTGGGCAAGGGTTTGTCATCAGCCAATTAATTAAAAAACAACTTCTGGTGAATATCTGGATTGTAGGAATTCTGTGATGTTGATTGACAGCAGACCCTTATATGCTTTAAAACACAAAAGGTGGCAATGCCTATGACATCTCTACATGGAATGGAACAACATAATGAAGGCAGGACTAAAGCTATCTTTAAAAATTAATCTTAGCGGGGCATGGCGGCACACGCCTGCATTTGGAGGTAAATGGATGGCACTGGAGAAGATAATGCTAAGTGAAGTTAGCCAATCCCCCCAAAAATAAATGCCGAATGTTTTCTCTCATATAAGGAGGCTGACTCATAGTGGGGTAGGGAGGGGGAGCATGGGAGGAATAGATGAACTCTAGAGGGGTGGGAGGGGAAGGAAAGGGGCAGGGGATTAGCAAGGGCAGTGGAATGTGATGGACATCATTTTCCAAAGTACATGTATAAAGACTCAAATTGGATGTCAACATATATATATATATATATATATATATATATATATATATTCAGAGATATGAAAAATTGTGATATATATGTGTAATAAGAATTGTAATGCAAAAAAACAAAGTACATGTATAAAGGCATGAATTGGTTTGAATATACTCTATATACAAAGATATGAAAAATTGTGCTCTATATGTGTAATAAGAATCATAATGCATTCTGCCGTCGTGTATTTAAAAAAATAAAATCAATAAAACTAAAAAAAAAAGAAAAATAGTAACAAAGTATGGTAGGGTTTAATACCATATGAAAAAGTAAAATGAATGATAATGACCTCTGAAGAAGTGAAATTATTCTGTTGTAATGTTCTTATTCTATATATTAAATGTTATGGTACCACCTGAGTTAATCTATGACAAATTAAAGTTGAATACTGTAAACCCTAAAGTAATCACTAAGATACCTTAAACATACAGTTATAATTAAGAAGCCCAAATTGGAAATCATATGTGTTATGGTTTGTATATAAGGTCCAAAAGATCCCCGCAAAGATCCTTGTTAATGCAGAAATATCAGAAGTAAAATGATTGGATTGTGAGACCTGTAACCTACTCAGTCTATCCTTTAAATGGACCTTGTGCTAAGCAGAGGGGCATGGCTGGAGGATGTGGGTCACTGGGGTTGTGCCCTAGAAGGGGATTAACTTCCCTCTGGCCCCCTCCCCCCGTTTCCTGACCCCACCATGTGCTGAGCAGCTTTACTACACTGGGCCCTTCTCCCATGTTATGCTGCTTCACCTTCAGTCCAGTGGAATGGAGTCTGCCATACGTGGATTAAGACCTCTGAAACCATCAGCCCCAGATAAAATTTTGATCCTTTAAGTTGTTTTTGTCAGGTATTTTGGTTACAGCAACAACAAAGCTGACGGAAACAAAATGAAATCACAAAAATACACTAGTAGTGGAAAAGAAAGCAGAAAATAAAAATAATAAAGAATAGATGAGACAAAGAGAATGTAAATAACAAGATGGTGTATTTGAGTATGATCATTTTGAATATGATTATTCAATAATAGGGATATGTCTGAGAAATATATCATTAGGTGATTTTCTTGTTGTGTGAACATTATAACATACTGAAATTAAGATATCTACCATGTCACTAGGCTGTAAAGTCTTATAGGATGACTGTTGTGGTCACTGTCACTAACTGAAATATTGTTATGCATCATGTGATCAAATTTAAGGCTTCAAACACTGCCAGGAATACTAGATGTGGTGGCAAAAGACAATTGGAAAAAGATTCATTTTATACCAGCTAGTTCTAAGGAAACACATAGGCTGAAGAAGGAAGAATATAAAAATATATCTTATGTAAATAGCAAAGACAAGGGAGCCGTGGTGGCTATACTAACATCAGACAAATAAACTGTGAAACTGTGAGCCCCAAATAAACTTTTCAGTCACAAGAGACAAGGATATCATGTATAAAAATGTCAGTTCAACAGAAAATTAGAAAATTTTAAATATATATGAAGCCAATATCAGAGAACCTAAATATCTGAAGCAAACATTGACAGATCTGAAAGGAAAAACAGCAACACAATCATGATAGTAACTTCTGTATCTCCCCTTGAATAACAGATGAACAAGGCAGAAGATCAATAAGGAAACAGAAGATGTGAACAACATTATAGACCAGTTGGACCTAGGAGACAATACATTCCAGTCAACACAATCAGATTAGAATATGCATTCTTCTTAAGTATACATGGAACATTCTCAAGAATATATCACATGTAAGGTCACAAAACAAGTCTTAAAAATTTCAAAACTTTGAAATCATCCAAAAGTATCTTTTGTGATTGCAATGAAATAGAACTAGACACCAACAGCAGCAGGAACACACACACACACACACACACACACACACCACAACCAACCAATGAAGTAAAAAAGTAAATGACATGGAAAATAGAAACTATCTTGAGGTGAATGAAAATGAAAATGCAACATACTCCAAAGCACAAGATGCACAAAAGCAGTGCTAAGAGGGAAGTTTGTAGCTATAGTATATATATTTTAAAAGAAAAAGGTCTCATATAAAATCTAAATTTGTACTTCAGGAAATTAGGAAAAGAAGAACTATACTCAAGATTAGCAGAAAGAAGAAAATGCTAATGACTAAAGATAAATAAAATATGAAGAGAAAAACATCAGAAAAAATCAGCAGAAATAAGAGTTAAATTTTTTAAAGTAACACCAAAATTGACAAAAACTTAAAGGAATTGGCTAACTTAAATCAGAAATTAAAAGGAGTATATTATAACCTATACCACAAAAATTAAAAGGAAATATCTGAAGCAAACATTGACAGATCTGAAAGGAAAAACAGCAACAGTCATGATAGTGATTTCTGTATCTCCCCTTGAATAACAGATGAACAAGACAGAAGATCAATAAGAAAACAGAAGATCTCAAAAACATTATAGACCAGTTGGACCTGTGAGAAGATACTGAACAACTGTATGCCAACCAATTTGATGACCTAGAAGAAGTGGAAAGATTCCTAAAATCAACAAACCTGCTAAGACTGAATCATAAAGAAATACAAAATGTGAACAGACTGATAACTGCAAAGGAAATTTAATTGGCATCAAGAACTTCCTAACAAAGATCAGCCCAGAACCAGAAAACTTACATAGGAGAATTCTAACAAACATTTAAAGAATTAAACCCAATGTCTGCAAATTCATCACCCCAAAATGAAGATAAGGCAATGCTTTAAAACTCATTTTAGCTGCAGATATAGCTCAGCGGTAAGGCACTTGACTGCATGTGCAGACCCTGGGTTGGACCCCTGCCATTGAAAAAAATATTGTCTAACATTCATTCTATGAGGTCAACTTACTCTTATACTGAAGACAGATAATATATGCAAAGAACACTACAAATCACTATCCCTAATGACCAAGTGGGATTTATTCCTGGAATACAAGAATGGTTCAACCTACAAAAAACAATCAGTGTAACACACCACATTCATAGAATGAAAGGACAAAAATCACATGATCATTTCTATTGGTGCAGAAAAAGCCCTTGACACATTTTCATCATAAAATCTTTACTCAACTAACTGGGGGTAGAATTCACACATAAACATAAGGGTCATACATGAAAAACTCACAGCTAGTATCATAAAAAATAGTGAAAGAACCAGGCTAGGATGTTTATTTCTACCACTGCCACTCAACATTTTACTAGAAGTTCCAGCCAAACCACATAGGCAAGAAAAAGACCTTAGAAGACATATATGTTTGAAAGGAAGAAGTTAAATTATCTCTATTTGTAGAATATATGATTCCATATAGAGGAAATCCCCCAAAAAATCCACCAAAAAAACCAACTAGATTTAATAAAAGAATTCAGTAAAACTACAAGTAAAATATCAGCACATGAAAAACAGTTGTGTTCTTAACACTAGCAGTGATGGGTATGGAAATTTGCTTCACTTACTATGTAAGTGTGTATCAAGATAAGCATATTAGACATCATGTTAAACATCATGTTAAAATGCCTTTAAATATGCACAATAAAAAATTTTAGCCCTACATGACAGCAAATGGTAGCTATTTAAGATAGAACCAAAATGAAGAACTCAGAAGAAAGCAGCTGTGGTTAACAAAAATATTGCTAATAAGCACTAAATCCATCTGAATCTAGAGCTATCACTAAGAAACTGTGAAATTTGTGGTTTCAGGACAGAAAAAACATAGTAGTGTAAAATAATGTCTAGGACTGAAATTACTGTGGCAAGGGATCCTGGTAGGTATTGCATAACTGCAAACCAAGAAAATGTTTTCTATGATGACATCCATCTATATTGGTATTTCATTTCTAGGTACGAAATACTATGATCTTGTTTCATATATTTATTCAATTAATGAGAGGTTGGACAATTTGTCACACATTAAATTTGCATAGTTGTTGTTTTTCACACGTTCTTGCATGGGCTCTTGCTATATTAAGAAATTATTTGTTCACCTACCACACATTACAAATAGCTTTAGCTTGGTTTGTGTATATATGTGTGTGAGCCTATGTGAAAACTTTCTGTTTTTTATGTAGTCTAATTCATAGCTCTTTCCTCTCATGGATTTTCATTTTTCTTTCTTGGTGAAAAATGCCAAGATATTAAAAATATTAATTTTTACTTGGTTTTTTAAAAGGTCTAGTAATTTATAACTAAAACTATGAGGCATCAGTTCCTCAAAAAGTTGACACATAATTGCTACATAATTCATGGATCCCTCTTCTGGGAACATACCTGCTGTACTTTAGGTGTGTGATCTTGAAAGGCCCATATATTAAAGGCTTGCTTGATTCCCAGGCTGGTTAAATTGAGAATAAAAATAATTTAAAACAGGAACTCAAACAGATATTTGCACATCCATGTTCAGAGCAGCACTATTCACAACAGCTAAAATATTAAAGCAACCCAAGTGTTGATCAATGAATGGATAGATAAAAAGTAAAATATGGTATACAGTAGATCTCAACCTTAAAATAGAGAAATTCTGACACACCGTACAGTATGGATAAACCCAAAAGACATGATTCTTGCTAAAATAAGTCACCTTGAAAGGATAAATATAATGTGACAGAACTGGCCAAGGGTCTAAGTTCATTTAGACATGGATTTATGTTTAAATGACAGTTAAAATTCAAAATGAAATTGTGATAATTCTTGATGAGACTATTTCATAATTAAAGTGGTATAATAAACTGACTCAAAAATGCAAGAATATATCCAGAGAAATAAAGCCATGGGTTATGGAATGTGTGAGGTTTGTTAGATAATGTTGCTAATTTCTTCATCTTTATGAGGTGTAATCAATAGATAAAGCTCTTGATGTTGATATAATGAAAATTATAGGAAGAAATATTCAGACAGGGGCCTAAAGATCTGAGTAGTGTTAACTGGGTAGAGTGATAATATAGAAAAGACTGTTGTAGGCTCTGAGTCAGAAAACAAACAATAATTTGAGAAACTGAAAAATATGTGGCTAGAATATAGGTCATTAGAAAGAGTGACATGAAACAACACTAGATACACAGACAGAGAACAGATCATTGTCTAGTAAAACCATTTTAAATATTTTGAACTTTATCCTAAATGAATGATGGAAGCATCTAGAATTTTAAGTAGGCAAACTTTAATAAAAGCATTCATTATACCAAAAGAATGATGGAAATTTGAAGTCTTTCAAGTGGTAATAATGGGAAAATATCATGATTTTCTTCTTTTCTAGAAAGCCAATCTAGCTGCAGTTGGAATAATGAATTAAAAGGGGTCAAGAGATATCCAGGTAAAAATAACAAAAATTTCATATTGGACATATTCACTTACACACTAACAGATATGAATGCAAAAAACAATAAAAATTAACAAAAAGAGTTTCATTACAAGATTACAAGAAAACTTAAAATAAGACTATCTATTAATAAGATTAATAATTTAAAAATTCATATTTATCAGCTAAAGAAAAATGTAATCTTATTAAATTTTCAAAATATATTTAGTAATAGTTAATATTCAGTCCTGACATAAATATTTCTAAACTGAAAGTGTGTGTGTATGTTATGTATATTATATGCCAATGATATATTATAAAATTATATAACTTCTATAATATTTGGTGATACCATGTGTGTCTGCCATAACTTTTTTCACAGGCACATTTGTGGTCCTGATAAAGGCTGCCCCTACAGTCTATTTCCAAAGCAAAAAGAATGTAGAGTCCAAAAGTAGCCAATATGTTGTCAATGTGTAAAATGAGTGAGAAATAGTACTTTACTACATGCCATTGAGATTTTAGGCTTCTCTGTTACTGCAGCATAACAAACCGAAGCTGACTAATATTGAAATTCTTACCTAGAAAGAGAATACTGATTTAACAACAACAAGAAGTCATTGACCTATAAGAGGTCATCTCTGGGGAGGATAGTGAGGAAACTGGAGTGATGACATCCTCTGATATGTAATAGTAAAGCACTAGTAAAAATGTCACCTGTGATAATTGGAAGGCAAATAATGTACTTAAGGGCTTTGTGCTTTCAAGTGAAGAATTGGTAAAATAGAATATTAAGAATGTGCTCTGATAGCTAGGATGAGTTTTGTCATGAAACAAAGGCACTCAGGAAGTAATTGACTGGAAGCAGTCGAGGGAATCTAGAAATTGCAGGACTTATAGTATGTAAAGTTGCAACAATTTCTCTTCTGCAACCACCAAAAGTTGAAATTCAGAAGAACTGCAAACAGCAAAGTCTTGTTAAAACCCAATATCATGTGAAGTGCCAAATCAAGCAGTGGCTGTAACCAATTAATGAAGCTCTACATTAAGGCATCACACAACAAATCCTTTCAGCTGGACAAAATGACTCAGAGAAAAGAAACCAAGGAGAGAAATTTGATTATCTCAAGACACTACTAAGTTTAAATTGGAGGTCCAGAAAAGTGTAATAGCTATAAGCATGAATATGGCATTTCAAATAAATTAAAAATTGACAAAAGTTTTGAGAGATTCATATTGTGTGTATGTGTTTATAGTCATATATAGTCATGAGTTGCATAATATTATTGCACAATAATATTTTGGTCAATGATGCACCACATATAAGATGGTTGTCCCATATGATGATATTGTCTAGTGATGTTTGAGCCATCTTGGTTTGTGTATGCACATTCTATGATATTTGTGCAACAAAATCACCTAATGATTCATTTCTCAGAACATATTCTCATCACTAATGCACTAATGACTCTGTGTGTGTATGTGTGTGTGTGTGTGTATGCATATATGTGTGTGCATGCATGTGTGTTTATGCTCAGGATTTTTTTCAGCCATTGAAAATAAAGGTCTTATGAACATTTGCGTATTATCTTTGTATGAATTAATGTTTTCATTTCTCTTGACTAAATAAATACTTAGAATGGGTGGAGTAGATGGGTTCAGCTAAGAAACTGGTGAACTGCCTTCCAAAGTGATTGTCTAATTTTATCTTCCTGCCAGCAGCATAGATGTTCCAGTTGTTTCACGGGCTTGCCAATACTTGGTATGGTTTATCTTTTTCTTTACGCCATTCCAGTAATTCTGAGGTGGTATCTCATTATGGTTTTAAAATGCCCTTCTATAGTGACTTATGGTACTGAGAATCTTTGCATGATCTTATCCACATACCATGTTGGTGAGGTGTCTGTTCAAGTTGTATCTTTTTTAAAAAAATTGTGATTGTTTATTTTCTTATTAAGGTTTACATATTTATAAAAGTTCTGTTTTCACATATGATTTGCAAATAATGTTATATTTCAGTCCATGGCTTGTCTTTTCATTCTTTTGATAATTTCCTGTGCACAACCAATATTTTTGATTTGACAATGTCCAATTTTGTTTCTCTATGTATTATGCTTTTGGTGTCATACATAAAAAAACTTGGCCTAATCTTTGTGTCACCTAGGTTGCTGTTGCCTCCTTTACTTTTTTTTAAATTTTTTATTGTGGGTTGTTCAAAACATTACAAATTTCTTGACATATCATATTCCACACTTTGATTCAAGTGGGTTATGAACTCCCACCTTCACCCCATACACAGATTGCAGAATCACATCAGTTACACATCCATTGATTTACATATTGCCATACTAGTGTCTGTTGTGCTCCGCTGCCTTTCCCATCCTCCACCATCCCCCCTCCCCACCTCTCCCCTCCCCTCCCCTCCTCTCTCTCTACCCCCTCCACTGTATAACCCTGAGGGTCTCCTTCC
>NW_026000000.1:9819826-9917323 GCF_001458135.2 Marmota marmota marmota | reverse complement strand
CCTTCCCCCGTCTCGAACCCAGAATTCAGCCCTGAGTACGGTGCTTGCGCGGCTGGCAGAAACTGCAGCGCTGTATCCCTGCGTCGCTATCTCCTCGTTTCCCAGCGCGCGCTGCAGACTCTAGCCGCGGGGCGATTTGCTGAATAAGCAGTGTTACCCTCCGTGCGACAAACCTCTCGCGTTTGAGTCCCCGTAGCCGATCCTCGTGCGATGGAAATCCTTCCTCCAGGTTCCGGAGCACCCCACTATTGCTGGAAATTCCTAACAAGATAGCCTTTAGCTGTCCTGACTTGTCATACTCCCACACAGTGAAGCAGCACACGGGGGCAATGCACTCCCCTCGCCGCCGTCTTCCCTCTCTTCGCCTCCTTTTCTTTATCCTTCTTCTTTTTCTTCTTTCTCCTTCTTTGGAAAAAGAGACTATATAATTATATATATTACAGATTTGGCATGACCTATCAATGAGAAAAGGAAGATTCTATTGCACATATTATAATGAAATAGCTGACATCCATATGGATGGAAATTAAATCGGATCCTTATTCATACCATATAAAAATCAATTTCAATTTAAAATTTTGAAATAATCAAAACTATTATGTTTATAAGACAATGTAGGATAGTATCTTTATGTGGTAGCAGAGGATATCTGAAACAAAATAAAAATAGTCAAAATCATAGAAAAAAAGATTGATGAAACTAATGACAATAAAACTGAGAAATTATCTTACCGAAGAAACAAAATACCACATACAGAGTAAAAATATAAAGTCTCAAACAGGAAGAATCTCTTTAAAGTACATATTGCCATCAGAGCATTTGTATCTGGAATGAATTTATAAACCCTAAAAATTATTTTTGAAAGAAAAGAAAGCAGAAATATGAGTAAAAAGAATTGATTAGGTACAACTTCAAGGAGGAAATTAAAATTACCACCAAATGTACAGTTTCTCAGTTTCATTAGTATTAATGAAATGAAAATTCACACCAAGTGTGATATCATTTTATACTCACCAGATTGAGGGGAGGATTAAATCTGACAATCTAATATTATTGAAAATGTGGAACAATCAGACTCACACACTACTGTTGTGTCACAATTATCAACATCCCATGAAGTTGAAGGCACACATAATCTTTGACCCTGCATGTCACTTCCAGATGTATGCCGTCAGGATTTCTTGCATGCTTTTACCAGGAGACTTGGACAAAAATATTCACAGCAGTACTAATCAAAATAGCAATAATAAAAACAATCAAATGGGGAAGGAACAGTATCTTGGTGTGTAGTCATTCAAAGCAATATTATGAAAGCAATATTATCATAAATGATTGATTTTCTCATAACCTGGGAGATTAATATCTGCTAGCACACATTTTAAACATGTTCAATAAATCCAGAACAGCTTGTCTCAGTGAACACACTATTGCAATTCATTAGGGTCAGCCTCTCACTTCTGAAAGTCAGTCAATCAGGGACTAATGAGTTAGTAATACACATGAGTGCCAAGCAATCAGCAGCAGTCTCACGATCTGTGAATGACATCAACCTGTAAATACCTCTAAAAGTCCACCAATCCCTGGTTTATTGGACAAGATTAAGAAAGAGGGAATAGAATGAAAAATAATCAAAGTACAGAGTGATTTTTCATGATTACAAAAATCAGAATTCAAGCAAGAAGCAAACTCATTGGTTCTACATTTATTAAGCATCTACCAAGTACGAATCCCTATGCTAAGCCCTGAGTAGTTGGTGATGAAGTCAGCCTCTTCTCAAAACCAGGAAGCCTCAAAGACCTTTGTGACACCTCAGAAAAAGACCTGGGTTAGTGAGGAGATCTCGTGGATCATAACAAAGACAGCCACACCTACATTCGTCCTCCGTGTTCTGCCCCTTTTGTTACCATCATTTGAGAGCCTACTGTTGAGATAAAAACAAGAAAGACTGGTAATCTCCCCTCGCCCTATTTCCTTGAGAGCATCTCTTGACTGCTATCAGTCCAGCACCTTAGTGCCCCACTCATACCAACCTTCCAAGTCCAAAGATGTAAAGTACTGGTTCCCACGGCTATGGCAATTCTTAACCTACTTCAGGCATGCCTCTTTACCCTTCCTAAGCAGGACTTCAGGTTCTAAACATGGGCCCTGGGAGCTGTCAGCTTATGGAAAAATCCTATCAGTCTACAATCCTGAATAGGTGAACCTCAGGAATAGACTGCTGTGTGAATATTGGCCGAGTTGTGTTGCCCTTCTGAGTTTCTCTTTCCCAACTGTCAACTGAGAATAAAAACTAATACTCATCTCCTATCTCAAAATCATTGTGATGCTTTGTAATGTACAAGGTGCTATGCAAATGTTAGTGGATACTATTATCATTAGTCTCATGGATCAAAAATTCTTCATATCTAAATATAACTCCTATAAGAAGATTGTTCTTTTTCATTCATTTTACAAATGTCACCTCCCTTCTTGCCCACAGTTTTGGGTAAGAAGTAGACCCTGAAGTTAGACTACTAATATTCAAATCCCTGTTCCATCACTTAACTGCCTATGTAAACTTGGGAAAGTTACTTTATATATAACAAGGGATTCCTTGTTATATATAAAGTGCTATACTTTAGATCCTGAATGTCCCACAAAGGCATGTATAAAAGACTTAGCCCCCATGGTGGTGCTATCAGAAGGTGGTGGAACTTTTAAGAGGTGGTAGGTCCTAGGTGATTTTGGGCATGCCTTTGAAGGGAATGCTGGACCCCAGTCCTCATCTTATTCTCTTTTGCTTCCTGGATGTGAGATGAGCAGTTTTGCTCTACCATACATTCTAGCCATGATGTGCTAACTCACTACAGACCCAAGCAATAGGACCAATTGATAATAGATTGAAAATTCTAAAACTTTGAGTAAAAATAACCTTTTTCTATTTATAACTTGATTTTCTCTGGTATTTCACCATAGTGATGTGAAAGCTGACTACCACATACAGTATTCCTATTTATAAGATGGAAATACTTAATAGAATGATACCCAACCCAATAGAATGCCCAATATGGTGTTTGGCAGCATGAAGTCCAGTAAAGGTTGGTTAACCCCACATCCATCTTCATAGAGATAATCCATTGTGATATTTAATCTTGGAATGAACATAGTCTTGGTATCAGAAGTGTTCTACCTTCTGAAAAAAAAAATAAATAGGAATCACAGTCACATTAAACTCAGATATATCCATTTAAGTATAGGGTTGAAAGATATCTTTAGTCAAAAAGTTCCAAAGAGGAACATTTATTAATTTTGTAACACTAAATAAAACAGAGTGGCTGAGTTGAGTCATTGATGGTAATCTTACTTGAGTCTTAGGAGAGCAGAAGCTGAGGTAAGGTAGTGTCGGAGGGGGGGGGTGGCCCACCCACTCCTATGACACAGCCTTGAGGAAAGGAAAGGGACCAATGGATGAAAAATTGGTCTTGTTAATGAAAGTCACAAAGGTGAAGAAGACTGGGGCATGCTCACCTAAAAATGATTGAGCTCTGACCTCAAAATAAAGAATCTGCAATAGGCCTTTTGTTATTATCCTCCCAACATTGTCTTTATAAAGCTACAGATACATCTTAGAATTTATCCCTCTCTCTGATTCTTCCTGGGATAGAATAAATAAGCAATGGTCTGGGAGAAGCTGCTAACCACCATCTTAAGAGAAAGTCTTCCAGGATAGTGAGTAACCTTCATTCTAGGGCAGGGGTGGGAGATGGGGTCTGGGTTATTTAAAGGTCTTAAGAATAGACCTGAGGTTTCTCTGAGGATCAAGAAATTCATCCTGTGCATAGTAGCATGAGCTCCTGCCTAAGAATTTCCAGGTTGCCCTTCTGGGCGGTTTTCCTTACAGATTTCAGACTTGCCTAGCCCCAGAATCACATAAGCTAAGTCCCTACAATAAATTGCTTACTGGGTGCATATATCTTTGGGGTTCTGCTCCTCTGATGGAATTCTGACTGATCCTCATGGGATTGGGATCAGGGAGTTGATGATTTTCTTTCTGTAAATCTCAAATGAGTTTGCTTTCTTTATAATGCTCAGTATTAAACAGATCTTAGCTATGTCAATGGGCCATGAGAAATTAAAATAGGCTATAAATGTTTAGAGTGGACCCAAAGAAGGTGTGTTCTATAACATAACTTCCAGAGAAGAGTGACTACTTATACAGGCAGGTTCCTGATCATTTCTCTGACCAGGGCAGAGAAGAGAGAAAGGGCCATTTTGTCCTGCTGGAGGGTCACTTGTTCTGTTACAATTACAGATGCAGTGGCTTCCTGTGGCAATGCCACAATTTCCACTCCATGAGTCAGGGGATCACAAGACCAGCTAGGGGGAAGTTAGAGCCTTAGGCTGCCCGTCTCTTTTGCCAATCACAAAACCCATGGCTCTCCAAAAATTCAACCTACTAGGATTTACTTAGAGATTTTTTTGCACCTGGCATCTTGCTGGAGATCAAGAAATGAATAAAACTCAGACCCAGTCCTTGGGCACCTCAGAGGATAATGGGAGAGCTGGAGACAGAAGCAAATGCTGGTGGAGCAGAGTAAAAATGTGCTAAAATATGAGTTTGAGCAAAGTCTGCAGGAGCTCAGTGGAGAAGCAACTTTTTTTTTCCTGGGAGGGTTGCCCTGGAGAAGCAATGTTTATGCAAGTCTGGGAGAAGTTCAGGAGACAGAGAAAGAAGATTGTAGGAGTACTCCAGCCTGAAGGAAGGAAATGTGTAAAGACTGCATGGAAACGAGAAGATGCAAACTGCTCAGGAGAAAGCACAGTCGAAACATGGTCTGTTTTAGAGGTCAACATGGCCACCCTAGAGTACATAATTATTTAATCAAACACCGATTTAGGTGTTGCTATGAAGGTACTTTTTAGATGCTATTAATTACACAGCATCTCAGAATATCTAGGTGGGCCTGACCCCATAAATGAAAGGTGGTAAGATTAGAACTGAGGTCTCTCTGGGGAGGGAGATATTCATCCTGTGCACTGCAGCACTGACTCCTGCCTGAGAAGTTCCAGTTTGTCCTTCTGGATGGTTTGGCTCACAGATTTCAAACTTGACTAGCCAGCTCCCACAATCACATATGACAGTTCCTCAGGATACATGTATCTTTACATTTATCCTGTGTACACACATCCATTTCCAACGGAACCCAGACTGATACACATGGGAAGGTTGGAGCAGCAAGTGGATAAGAACATGCAGGGCGAGAGTGTGAAGAGCCAGCAGTGGATTGGGTGCTTCATCCTAAGGGCAAATGATTCTCCCAGAGAGTCTCCGCCTACATCAAGGGCATGGAGAATGGGGAGGAAGGGGTGCCGCATGGAAAAAGAAAAGAGCCAACCAATCAGAACTTCCAACCCTTTTATTAGTTCACTTTATTTTTAACCAGAGCTTCTCCATTTTCATTTACTTCGTTGTAGGATTTCATTTCTATTAGCTTGGTATTGTGGTAACAAAGACCTGAGATAATCAATTTATTAAAAAAAAAGTGTTTGTTTTGACTGAGTTTGAAAGTTTTCATTCCATGATCTGTTGGCCTGTTTTTTTTTAAGATTGTCGTGAGAAAGCACATCATGGCAGAACCAGTCATCTAAAGCCCAGGGAGTGAAAAAGAGCAAGGAGGGGGCCAGGGTCCTATTCTCCCCTTCAAGAGCATACCTCCAATGACTTAAATAACTGCATCTAGACCCCAAATTTTAAAGGTTACACCATCTCTCTATATTGCTGATATGGGGAGTAAGCCTCTAGTATGTGGACATTCAAGGAACACTTGAGATCCAAACTGCAGCATTAGTTCACTTTATGTTCAACCAGAACATCTCCATTTTTATCTGATTCCTTATAGGATGTCATTGAAGGGGGATTTTTTTTCTTCAGGAGTTAGAGATCAATGATAGGAGAAGCACTTCCAGAATGACATGGAAGGAGGAGTTCTACAGACATAATCCAAATGATACAACTACAATTGGTGAAAATTAAAAACAAACAAATCAAAAAATGTTAAATATTTGGAAATCATACTAATGACATACTTCAAGTGAAGAAACACTCAACCCAAAGAATCTACCATCCTCAGAGAGAACAGTGAGAATCTGCAAGTATGTAAACCATGACCCATTCCCTGTCTCCATTGCAATCAGCTCAGTTAGACGAGACACTATAGAGATGTGCAAACAAAGAGAATATCCTTTTCCTCCACCTCCCAGTGTAGAAGCAGATCACCAGCACTTCTTATTCCCTCCCTGACTTCATGCTACAGAAGCTTTAGGAAAGCTGGATCAGGAGACCCAAAGCTTTCTTTATCTATTCAAGTTCTATTCTTATGACACAAGAACTATCCAAAATATATCAGGCCAAGAATACTGGACTCTGAATGAGCTCACCCATGTTACTCATAGGGCAGAGATTCCTTGATAGAAAAGGAGGTTTCTGGAAAGGCAGAAATAGGGAACACTTCCTCTCCCAGTACTAAACCCTGCAGAAAGGAAGATGTCTGATAAAACAAGACACCCAGCTGTGCAAAGCAGTGGCACAGAGAATCTTCCTAGGGGAAAAGACAGGTCATAAAAATGAGTCTATAGGTGACCTTACGGAAGAAAGAGAGAATTACCAATATGACCATATGATTCAACAATTACACTTGTGGGTTTATGCCCCAAATCAGGGTCTCAAAGAGATATTTATATACTCATTTTCTTAATGTCATCACTCACACCAGCCAAGAGACAGAAAAAACCCAAGTGTTTATCAATAGATGGATGACCTTAAAATGGGTGGAAATTCTGCCACATGCTACAAGGGCGAACTTAGAGGGCATTATGCTAGGTGAAATAGGCCAAGAACAAAAGAACAAACATTGTATGGTTCATTTGTAGGAGATGCCTGGAGGAGTCAAATAAGAGACAGAATATAATATTCAGGGAGATAGTTTTAATGGTACATAATTTCAGTTTGGAAAAATAAGATCGTTCTGGAGACGAATAATGATGTTGGTAACACAACACTACAAATGTACTTAATGCCACTGAGCTATACATATAAACCTGCTGAAATGGTAAATTTCATATAATGTATATTTTACACATTTTAAAAAGTGATAAAATAGAATTACTAGAAACATGAAAGAAATAAGAAATAAAGGTAAATATAAAGTTACAGTTATTTTATCACAATAAAAAAAGGAATCTATTTTCATTGGTTCTTTTTAGTTGTGCATAACATTAGTATTCATTTTGACATAATTTATAAAAGTATGGCATGTAATTTGCTCTATTTCAGACCCCAGAACTTTCTCTTTCCTTCCTGTCCTTCCTCTCCTGTTCCCTTCCTCCTGTACTGGTCTTTGTGCTATTTATTTATAGTTTTTAAAAATTAGTGTCTTATAGATGTATATGATGGTGAGATTCATGTGGCTCACTCATATATGTACATAGGAAAGTTAGGTCAAATTTATTCCACAGTTCTTCCCTTATCCTGTCCCTCCTTACCTTTCAATGCCCTTTCTCTACTCCACTGATCTTTCTCCTATTTTGATGAAATATACATCCTCTTGCTTTTTTAAAAAAGAAACCTTATGTCTAGCAAACCCAGATTTTAAACATGATGATAACAGTCCCAGATAACAAACAAAATCGAGATAATTCATTGCTAGTAGACTCGTCTTAAAAGAAATACTAAAGGAACTTCTTTAGACTGAAAACAAGTAATACGGGACAATAATTTTGAACCTTCTCTAATAAAAAAATTAGTTGTAGAGGTAATTATGCATATAATTACAAAAGGCATTATACTTCAATATTTTTCTTCCTTCTCTTAAATAATCAAAAAACAATTGTATAAAACAATATGTATATAATTGTATCACTGAATCTATCACATACAGAAATATAACACACTTTAAGGGCACAAAGGAGCTAAGAGAGAGCAAAGTTCTATTGGATTAAGGAAATGTCATAAAATGGAGAAAGAAATGAAAAGAACAAGAAATAACAAGTGAAAGATTAAGATAACAAATTTTATAAATATACATATGTTTTTTTCTCTCAGTTTCTTTAAAAGGCAAAATTAAATTAAGCAATAATTATGTTACTCTATTTTTGTGTTTATATATGTATATTGTAACAATAATAGTATTGAATAAAGAGAACAGGGATAGACCTATGTCAGGGTAACATTTTTATACCTCACTGGAATTAAGTTTAGTATAAATCCAAGGTAGATTGTGATATTATAGGTCCTAGGGCATCCACTAAGAAAATAATTAAAATTCTACCCAAAAAGCATTAAAAAAATTAAATCATACTTTAAAAATACACTTAATGAAAAAAAAGTAAAGAAGCAACAGAGGAACATGTAACTTACAGAAAACAAATATCAAAAATGGCAGAAATAAATCCAACCACATCAGTGATGACATTGAAGGTTAATGAATTAGGTGGGTATGGTGGTACACACATGCAATAGCAGCTGTTAGAGTCTGTAAACAAGTCAAAAATAACACCTGGCATTTTGCCAGGGGAATGTTAGAGTTGGTAAACAAGTCTGGATGGTGCCTGGCAAAATGCCAGAGGGAGTGGTTTGAGAAGTAACAAAAGCAAGCCATTAAGTGTGGAGATTCCTTATTGGTTGACTGATGTATCTAGTTTATGCTAATTAGATAAGCTATGTGGAATGTATAAATACTGCTCCTGTCCTGCAATAAACGGCTCCCACTCCTGCTGTATCAATCTACACAAGTTGTTCCTCACCCCCCCCCCCCCCCCCCCCCGGTTATTTTGCTGCAGCCGGACTGCAGCAAGCAGCTAGTTGGGAGGGTGAAGCATGAAGATCACAAGTTTGAGACCAGCCTGGGCATTGGACAAAGCCCTGTCTCAGAATAAAAATAAAAAGGGCTGGCTGAGGATGTAGCTCAAAGCACAAGTTCCTGTTTTACTTCTAGTATAAAAAAATAGTGATTGAAACTTGAAAGTGAAGAAATTATCAGACTGGATAAAATAAGATCAAATTTGTAGAAATAAGCTTTCCATGAAATACAAAATTTACATTAAAAATACAAATAGATTGAAAGTAAAATGATGGAAATAGCAACCATATGGCAGCTAAAATAATGATGCTATCAAACAAAATAGACTCTGGAAGAGAAATATGTTATTAAAGATAAACATGGATATTTTATGATACGTTCAATCCATTAGGAAGATATAACAATTATAAGCATGTATACATCTAGCCACAGAATCCCTAAATATATGAAGCAAGATCTGAAATCATTAAAGAGAGAAATTAGTAATTAACAGCAAAATTTGGAAATTACACCACTTTCAATAATGAATAGAACACCTAGGGAATACACCAACAAATACATAAAAACTGGAAAATGGTACAAAACAACTAAACCTAACAACACAGCATACAAATTATTCTAAGAGCACGTGAAATAGTCTCCAAGATAGACCATATTCTAGGCCTTAAACTTTACCTTACTTAATTTAAGTGGATGAGACCATATAAAGTATGTTCTCCAGGTTTGGAACGTAACTCAGTTGTAGAGTACTTGCCTGGCATGTGCCAGGTCATGGATTCAACCCTCAGAACTGGGAGGGAGGGAGGGAGGGAGGGAGGGAGGGAGAGTATGATCTCCAATCAAAATGGAATGAAATTAGGAATTAATAATAATTAGAAAATTGGATAATTCACAACTATGTGAAAATAAAAGAATATACTCCCAAATAATCAATGAGTTAAAGATGAAATCACAAGAGAAATTAGAAGCTACTCTGAGCTTAATAAAATGATACAACATACAAAAACTTAGAAGATATAGCTAAATTAGCACTTACCATTTTTATTTTATGTATTATTAGTGCATTATATTTATAAATAATATTGGAATTCACTTTGACATAATCATACATGCATGGAATATAATTTGTTCCACTTCAGTCACCAGTACTTGCCCTTTCCCTCCAGACCTCCCTCCCCCTGTTATCCTTCCTCTGGCCTTCTATGTATGCATATATATATATTTTAAATTAGTGCTTTATGTATATACATTAGGTGGTATTTACTAAGGTACATTCATATATGTACATAGCATAATTTGTTCAATTTCATTCTGCAATTTCTCCCTTTCCCCCTTTCCTCCTCCCTCCTCTTCCTGTGTGTCATTGATCTCTCTACAATTTTCATGGGATTCCTCCAACCTCCTGTTACTCCTTGGTCTAGCTTCTGCTTATGAGAGAAAGCATTTAACCTTTGACTTTCTGAGTTTGGCTTATTTTGCTTAGCATGATGTTCTCCAGTTCCATCCATTTGCCAGCAAATGCCATCATTCTATTCTTCTTTATGGCTGAGTGCAACTCCATTGTATATATACCACATTTTCTTGATCCGTTCATCTGCTGACAGGCACCTGGACTAGTTCTATATCTTGGCTATTGTGAATGGCACTAAAAACAGCACTAATTTTATAAATAAATTTATATCTGCAAATGACTCCACTAACAAAAAGAAGAGCTCAAATAAATTATTTATCCTAGAGAGAACTAAGCCTAAACAACAGAAAGAAGGACATAAGGGTCAAAGTGGAAATGAACAGAGGACAAAATTGATAAAATCTATGAAACCCAAAGTTGATCTTTGAAATATGTTATCACATTTAACATTACTGGGTTTGTGATTACTGAATCATGCCCAGACAGACCCAGGGCTGAAGACTAGGCTGGAGGATAAGGGGACTGATGGAGGGAGTGGGGTGGGGATACATTTCAGGTAGGGCTATAGACCTGGAAAACTTCCTTTCAGTGTACAAAGCCTTCTACCACACCTCTTGTGGAGCTCTGCGCAGCACAATTTAGGACCCATTACCCCCACAAGGCAGCGCTTCCCCCTAACTCCTGGAACATTCTTGATGTAGAATTTACTTTCTCTAGACTGTCCCTCCAGTCATTTGTCCACTCCACTCCCTGAACTACCTTTAATAAAGACTATCTCCTTTCCCACCACAAGCCCCTGCCTCCCCAAAGCTAGTCGACCTCCTCCAGACAGCCCCTAGAGGAACAGATTAGGGCTTTCCTGCCCTGGCTGCCCCTATCCTCCCGCTATTCACTGACAGTGGTGGTCGGCTTCCCTGCATGCCTGTGGGTGCCAGGTACAGCGAAACGCTCATTCCACAATATGAAGAAGTCACGGCTGACAGAAATCTCTATGACATAAATTCTACCCTCAGTATCAGCTCAGGGGTCTCCTCCTGCAGGAAGCCTTCCTAACTCATCAGGTGGGTTCCTCTTTCCCCTGGGGACTTGCAGAGCGCCTCTGATCTAAGTCACCACTGCATGAGTAACAGCCTCTGTCGGGACGCCCCCGACTCACACTGGGAACTTGATAAGGGGAGGGACTATGGCTCGTTCTCTAGGGATCCTGGGAGCCCAACTCCATTGATTTAAGGGACCGTGGCACGAAGGGAAGCAGAGGCAGGGAAGGAAGGGTGAAGCGTGGAAACGATAAGAAACTGAATGAATGAGCTGGTGGCACCTAATAGTCTCCCTTCCGTAGCTGTTAGAACATGCGTCTACCTTGCGGAGGCGAGTAGTAGCAATGGATGACCCCTCTCCAGTTAGAAACCAGCAATCGGACACCACCAGCACCACAGGACCGCACAGTGGGGTAATAAGTGGGGGAACGCGGGGGCTATTGTTAGAGGCGGGGCTGGGACCAGGGGGCGGGACCCGGCGACTGCTGCTCTCTGCGAACGGAAGCCACAGACGTGGCACCGCCAGGTACAGACGGGCACCGACAGCCGTGTGGAAGTTACCCGGGTCCCCTGAGCCCACTGCCAGCGGTGCTCACAGTCTGCAACCATGCCCTCCTACACGGTCACCGTGGCCACTGGTAGCCAATGGTTCGCCGGTACCGACGACTACATATACCTCAGCCTCGTGGGCTCCACGGGCTGCAGCGAGAAGCACCTGCTGGACAAGGCTTTCTACAACGACTTCGAGCGGGGCGCGGTGAGGACGCGCGCAGCAGGGCAGGGGAGCGCCGGGCTGCCTCTGTGCCCCAGAGACCTGGACGCGGGAGGAGGGGCGGGCCTGAGGGCCAGTCCGGGCAAACAGGGCAGGGCAGGGAGGGCTGGCCTGGATTGGGATGTAGTAGACTGGAGGTGGGACTAGGAGCTTCCAAGGACCGTCAGGGCAGTTGGGATATGACTGGGGGCGCGTTCAGGATTCAGCAGTGGCGGCAGCCAGGTCTAGGCTTGGGGGCACCTGAGTCCCTCTCAGTGTGAGCTGGACTGTGGTGAGGGAATGTCCTGAATTTCCTGGCCATAGGGATCTGGTAGGGGACCTTGAGTTACCTGTGTGCCCTCTGCAGGGTGCCATTGCTTCTTCCCTGGGAAAAGGAACAATGTTTCCTCTTCATTTACGAAATGGAGCTCTGAGCCCCTTCTTTGGGCAAGTGTTGTAGGTCGTACTTCTTTTGCCCTTGCTTCTTAGAGGTGCTAGCAAAGGGGATGAGAGAGGTCCTTTTCTTTAAGTCCTTTGTCTTGCTGTGAAGCACTGACACCATCTCAGACAGACATGAGCTGTGGGAAGAAGGTGCAAATCAGGGAGTTCAGAGGCCCTAGTCCAACCTTGGCTTGACCACTAGTTTGATCCTCTGACCTCCCTGTGGACCTCACTTAGGCCAACTGTAAAATAGGTTGGCTTCTGTCTGGTCTATGATTCATGGTCCCACCTGGTGGCTGAGAGTGGCTTTCACAAGTGTCTTTTACATCAAGACAGCTTCAGAGTTTACAGGTAAGGATAAAGCAAACCCAGGTGAGGGGAGACCTTTGAGAGACATAGGGGTACTTGCCACTTCTGGCAAAAGTATACCAGAGAACCCTTTAGATACATAGAAGAGGAAAAGGGCTTCCCTTCATTTCTTCCTCTTTGGTAGAGGTTCCCTGGAACCTGGGAATTTGAGGAGCAAAAGCAGCCCACATTTATTGAACCTCTAGTCTATGATGCCAGACACTGTGAGAAGCCATGCACAGGTGACCTCATTTAGCAGCAAACTCCTGATACTGACTGGGTTGTGGATTTCATTCCATGGCTTTCTCTGGTGAGCATGGGTAAGTCACAGTTTTCAGTGCCTCATCTAGCACCTGGTGCATAGGAAGTGCTCAGCAAATAACTGATAATAGTTCCAGACATACTGCAAATGCATAGGAAAACCACATTTCTTTCCACTATCCCACAACCAAAAAGATTGAGACTTTATCAAGTTGCTTTCTCACCATATAGTTTATTAGGTCAACCCACATGAAACTTGTCAGAACTATTTACAACAGACACAACTTGTAATTTTCATGTTTCAATTGAATGCTTTTTGGATAAATGTCACACTGTTCTGGCT
Organism: Marmota marmota marmota; assembly: GCF_001458135.2. Taxonomy (NCBI): domain Eukaryota; kingdom Metazoa; phylum Chordata; class Mammalia; order Rodentia; family Sciuridae; genus Marmota; species Marmota marmota. Next base: position 9,903,894 of record NW_026000000.1, on the reverse strand, counting down.
TGCAGAACATAAGTAAGAAAATAAGTCTACTCTTTTTCTGGACTCCAAAACCTAAGTGGGCTGAATTCCTATCCTGCAGCCTCAGAAACATGCTGTAACCTGACTTGGCACTTAGCTAAGTTTAGCACACTTTTAACCTGGCTTGAGCTCCCTTCACAGAAATTTAGATGTTGAGAGTGAGAACTTCTGTTGCTTGGTTCCCAGTCAAGGAACTGGCCCTGAGGATCATGATGCAGTGGAGTTAATGTGTCATCCATTTGGGTTGTTGGCATCTTTTGCCATCTCTGAAGCACCTTCATTTGTCTCCATTATATCATGGATCCGCCCACCCCAGTACTTGGGGCAGGAAAACAGAGAACAGATTACTTCCCCTTTATAAGTGAAATACAGTGGACCCCATTCTCTACATGCTGCAAGATTCTAGAAGCACAAGGCCTTCAGAGCATAGGCTCTGCAGCATAGTTTATACAACCCATGTGTGTTTCCTCCCAGGAGAGGACACAGTGACAGAGCCATCATGTAGTCCTTGGACAAAAGGTGAGAGTGCAGTTCTGTTCATTATTTCCCTCTGTTTTGACTTTCTATCCTGAGAAGTCATTCAAATGGCATTGTGATTGAGCACCTCAGTGAAAATTCCAGAGGCAAATTTCAGGAGAGATTTGCATGCCACATTTCCATTGGATTGAGAGCAGCTGTCAAGAGGGGCAGCTGCACTATCAGGAACCAGCTGGGTGAGAAAGGTCCTTTGAAAAAAATCAGATTTTGAGAAAGTTCCTGTTGATGCAAAATTACTTCATACTTTATCTTGCACAGCCCAGAACTGCTTCCTCATTCTCTAGGCAGTATATCTTTAAAGACAGCTGTCCCTTTTGTGTAAAGGTAGAAAAGAAATCTTAGCAGAAGTACTTACTAAAAAGATAAGGCTATTCCATTTTACTTAGAAAAATGTTGCAGTGGTTACCATTAATAATAATAATAATAATAATAATAATAATAATAATATTTCAACACAACCAATTCAATAATTTCCAATTTGACAATTTCCAGATTGTAGCAGGTCAACAATCCCCTCCCCTAAGGCACATTCAGTCCAGTAATAGGATTGATTATTTTTTCAATAAACTGAGTTACAAATTTCTGATTATTGTCATCAGATGGTGATTCATCTCAAGACCAGGAATGGAGTCTTTCTCAGGTAGAATTCTCCTATAAGCATCATATCTTCATTTATTCCCCACTGTCTGCTGGACAAAGCTGGGGTGACACCAAATGACCTTGTTCCTAGGGGCTAGCCAGCCTCTTGGCAAAAGTGAAAAATTGATTGTGTCTTTAACTCTGTAAACTTAAAGTAATTTAACTCAAATGGGATGACCTTAACATTCTGAAGATTACTAGAGAAATTTAGTTGGCCCATTTCACTCTACTGTAGTACTTTCAATGACATCAGAGGGTAGGGAGTGTAGCTCTGTGGGAGAGTGCTGGCCTAGCATGCTAAAGGCACTGGGTTTAGTTCCCAGAAAACACACACACACACACACACACACACACACACACACTTAGCTAACGGCTATAGGATGAGGTTCAATGTATGATTTTTTAATATATTCAGGAAATTTAAATTATTAATGATATATTCTTAAATAAATTCAGTGAATATTCTTATATTCATTAAGAATAAATTCTAGAGTACCTCCTTCTCAAGAAGAATATATTAGTGAGAAAAATATTTCTTTCATGTAATTCTCTTTCTTCATGTCCCAATACTTCCTGCCTGTCCCCATTTCTTCCCTACATTCTGCCTCTTCTTCTTGGGCTACCTGTTCCCTCAAAGGCCCCATTTCCTCCCTCCATCCTACAACTCTCCCTTCTTTTCTGCTCCAATATCTCCTTTCCTCCTTGTATTCAGCTTCCCCTAGAAGGCCCCTCTCTGCTCCTTCAATTCCCAGCTCTGTGCCCCACATTTTCTCTCCTTCAGCTCTAAGTCTTCTCACCCATTGTCCCTTCCACCCCCTCTCAGTCCTTTGGTCTCCTGATCTCTTTCTCCTGGTCTCCCTTTCTCTTTGTCCTAGTCTCTCTTTTGTCTTCTCCCAGTATCCTTTCCTCTCTGTTCCACAGAGTCTCCCCCCACCAGCCTCTCATCAGTCCCCCTCCAAGATGTGCAGCCCTGGTGAGCCACGTCCTTTCTCCAGCAGAGAGATCCTTTTCCCCATCCCACCTAGAAACAGCTGAGATCTGAAGTAGAGACAAATGAATTAATGAATGAGCTTTCTTAAAATGCTAAAAGATAGCTCAAATGGAAACTGATTAACTAACACTTCACTGAAATACAGTCGTGCACCACATAATGATGTTTTGGTCAACAACGGCTGCATATTTTATAGTGGTCCCATAAGATTATACAATGGAGCTGAAAATTTGCGATTGCCTGGCATTTTTCTATGTTTAGATGTTTAGATGCACGAATACTTACCATTGTGTTACAGGACCTCCGTTATTGAATACAATTATGTGCCGTATAGGTTTCTAATCTAGGAGCAATAGGCTATGACATATAGCCTAGGCATGTAGTAAGCTATACTATATAGGTTTATGTACATACACACTATAAGTGCTGCACAATGACAAAATTGCCTCATAATGATTTCTCAGAACATATCCCTGTCATTAAGCAAAGTATGATTGTATTCAAAAGCCTTAAAATCATATACCAAATACAGAGTTGAAAACAACTACTAATATCAGCCAATTGGACTTCCTGACCTGAGGCTAGTGAATTATATAGGTTTCTCGTGTCTCTTTAGCATCTCAACCACTGTACCATCTACCTCCCTCTGCAGAAACTCTGTGTCTCAGTCTTCCTCCCTCTGCATGCAAATTCCCCACCTTAGGGATATTTCTCTCCCAGTTTCCTGTATCTGAAATGCCCTTCCCACTCCTCCTCTCCACTTAACTCACCTCTGAATCTGACCAGCTCCAAATAGCTGCTAAACACTTTCTTAGGAAAGTCTCTGTGTCCTCCCACCTTTGGTCTTCCTTTATACTGTGGAATGGATGAACCAGGGCTCAATGCTGAGTCTTTGATTTCCAAGTCAGGCCTTCTTTAAAGACATGTCTGTGAGGACCAGTGGGAGGAACTCATTCTAGGCTACCACTCATTGTAGGTGTGCATGCTAATCATGGAGCCACAGGGGCTCACTAGCAGTGTAGTGGCCTCACCTCTCTGACATCTGTGTCTGTCTATAAAATAAAATGATACTCACTTAGCTATTCACATGTACAACATTCATTGAGTACCCATTGTGTGCTACTTGGTGCTTATAGTGTCCACCATGCAGAATTCTGTGTGTTACAGCACATGGACAACAAATAGAGCATTATCATAGCATTTCTGGCCCTCAGAGAGGAGGGAGGAAGTTCAGCACATCTGGTGGTTCTACATAACTTTCTAAGGCCTTATTTTGCTATATGACCTTGGTATTTTTCTAGAGGGATGATTTTCTCTGTTGTCTGTGACACTTCTAGTAACTGCCCCCTGGGATACTAGAGCTACAGCCATCTGGCTTTGACCCCTAAGATTTCCAGAGTTGGTCTTGGCTGAATCTCCGAGGCCCTGTTCATCTCCTGGTATGTCCAAGACCAGGCCAAAAAAGCCTCTGGGCTGGCCAGAGACAAGTCACAGTGTGGGTCTGACCTGCTTTTCCTATGGATGACCCAGTCAGATGGCAGATTGAATCCTTGTAAGACCTTTCAATGATATCATCCCAGGTGCAACTACTTCAGGGTTCTCTGCTAGATAACTGCAGGCATGGATGGGGCAGGATTCCAGAAGAGTCCCATTGTACAGTGACTGTACCAAAGTGTGTTGAAGGGTCATCCTGCCATTCCCACCCTCAGAGAAGCTGCTCAGTTTCTTCTGTGGGTTCCACTCCCAGCAAAAAGAAATTGTCTCTCTATTTTATTCCAAGGTCCTGGACGTTTTCTTCCCATGATTGTGTCCCCCTTAGGTCCTCTTGATACCTGTTACTTTAGAACGGTTGTCCTCTGCACATTGGGATATCCACCACCCCCTCCTGCCCCTGAGAGCCACAGGAAAGCCACTTCCCCTGCAGCAGTTGCCCTGGGACAGGGTCCAGACCTCTTGGCAGCCGCTGTTTAGTCCTGACCACACTCTGACTTCCCTCTGCTCTGCTTGCAGAGCAAAATGCCTCTGGTTCTCCTGTGTCCTCACAGCTACTTCTCGACCCTCACAGGATTCTCTCCAGGTTTTGAGGCAGGAGTTTAAGCACATGGGGGGTTCCTCCAATACGTACTCCTGGCTGCTCTGCTGTGCCCATGTGGACCCAGATAGACCACAGTTCAGGGCCTGTTCTATGTTGTTATTACTCACAGGTATTGTTATAACCTCCTGGAGTCAGGGAGCGAAGCCAGGTGGTTCTGATGCACACAGCCAGAGGCCTGTGCCCTTGTAGAAAGGTAATACAGGCATCTTATCATTTAGAATTCTCAATGGTCCTGCTAACAAGGTGTAATCTCCACATGAAAATGAAGAGGCAGTCTCAGAAAGTGTAGCAGTTTGCCCAGGCCACGTGGCCAGTCACTTTGGAACTGGAATGTGAACTCAGAGCTCCAGACACCAGAGCTCACTTGGTTCTCTAGACATGTGCTCCTCATTGCCCTTCCTATTAGTAGGACCAGGACTCCATCTTGGCCCACAGGAGGGTTGAGGCCTCTGCAGATCCTTGGGGTGTGTGGGTTCTGGAATGGGTGGATAGATGATCTGCAGGCAGCCAGTTCTGAGCCATCCCATCCCATGTTCTTCTAGATGCCCCCAAGGCCCTGGAAATTGGACCTCTCATTCCATTAGAGGCTACCCTTACCTGCTGATGTGTGTGAAGAAGTTTCCTGCTCTCCCACCACTAGAAACCTCCTTCAAGAGATGCATCCTTTCTCATCTTATTCCAGTTCATTCATCCTCACCCCTCTTTTGAGTTTTTGTCCCTAACTTGACATTATCATGGTGCCTTCTGACTTCTCCCAGCAGGTCACCACCTGCAGTAGGACAGAGCCCCTGCCTGAGATTCTGCAGGCTCTTAGGTCAATGCTGTATCTATATAGCCTTGCCAGAACCCCCTGGTTTCACATAGAACAAACTGTGGGGTGAAGTGGTCTTTCTTAGAGTTGACCAGGCAAGACCTGTACCCTCTCCTCAGAAAGGCATTCTGGTGGGACAGAGGATCACATACAAGTGGAATACCTTAGGCTTGTGATCCCCAAACAGGAGCCTGCATAGGACTTGTCATCCCAGCACATGGGCCTGGCTCACAAAACTGTTCCTAACTGAGGACCCTGGCCTAGACCACAGGGCCTGAGGAGGAAGCTTCTGCTTTCTGACCACAGTGTCTGGCCTTGTCCCACATGCAAAACTGTTCATTGTGTTCAGAGCCAAGAGGTTTGCTTCAAACACCCAACTTCCCTTCCTCTTAGAAAGTTCTTTAGAGGCTATCCTGGCAGCTTGGAGAGAGGGGAATGGAGATAGGAATGAATAAAATCACATGTAAGGTGAACATTCCTAGTCCTTTTGATTGCTTCACTATCACTCCAAGAACTCTAGTTTCTACTGCCAAGGGAAAAATTCAAAGAAATCTGGCTTAGAAATTATCTCTGAGAGCATTGAGTCTGGGCCTTCTCAAATCTGCTGGTCACTGGAACATAGATGCAATGTTTGAATTCGCATCTTTCTTCCTCATCTACTGATTGTTGCAGACACAAGCTTTGCAGAAGCTGTGGTCACTGCTGCTGCGCCCATCCATGCCCAGGATAAAGGAGTTAGGCATGCTGAGGTCACCCAGCATCTAGGTCCCAGGGACCTGGGTGGCAGTGTTACTCACAGCCTGGAGAGTGACACATTCTAGTAGCAAGGAGGTCCCCATCTAGCACCAGTGCCACAGATGCTTGGAGAATGCTGTCTGATTGTTCTTGGCATCACTATATGGCTATTCAAGAGGACTTGAATCTTTATGATCTCATTTGTCTCTGAGCCTTTCCATTTTATCCATTTATTGACCTTATTGAAAACTAATAAAGATGAAGTGACTGTGGCAGGAAAGCCTGGAATGGAATTCCAGCTCCATTAATGGCTGAATTTGGTCATATTGGGCCTCAGCATCCTCCTCTGAGAAAAAAAGTCATGATATCTCCCTGCCTCCCAAAAGTATTATGTCTATGTCACAGGCATTGTTATCAAGCCTTTTGAGCATTGCAGAGTGACCCTGAGTGAGGGCCAGCTTTTCTTCTCTGGCCCACAGGAGTAGCTAAAGAGGACCCTTATGGAGTTTGGCCTGGTAGGTGCCAGCCTTTGCCTTGGCATATACCCTTACTCCAATATGAGCCATGTGTAGACCAAAGAGGTTCCTGGGCCACTGGAGTTCATTTGTATGAAGGCAGAGCATGGGACTTGACCATCTCTGCCACTCCAGGTACAGCACAGAGATTTGTCTAAGGAAGCATTTAGCATATGTCTTGACTAAATGAATTAAAGGGTTCATTTAAGGAGATCATTAAGAATCTTGGCTAAAGATATATAATCAACTAAGGAGTCTCTCAACAGAAGAATTAATAAAGAAAATGTGGCATTTCATATATATGGATATGATGATATATATATATCATAAATAGAGAATGAAATTTTGTCTTTTGTAGCAATATTAATGAGTCCAAAGGACATCATGGTAAGTGAAATAGGCCAAGTGCAAAAAAGCAAACTCTGTATTCTGTTTCTCTCTATGTCACACTCATATGGGGGAGCTAAAAATGTTGATAAATAGAAGTAAACAGAAAAATAGCGGTCACTACGATGTTGGGAATAGTAATGGGGATAGAAAGAAGTTGGATACTGGATATCAAAATGCAGATAGGTGTTCTAGTTTTCTACAACACAGCAGTGTGATCATAGTTAAAATAATAATAATAATAATAATAATAATAATAATAATAATAATAATAATTTATTTCATATTTTAAAATGCTAGAAGAGGGAATTTTTAATGTTTCTAAGAAACAGAAATAAATATTTGAGGTAATGAAAATGCTCATTACCCTAGTTTGATCATTAAAATTTGTATACATGTATCAAAATATCTTTCATACTCCATAATTATGTACAATTACTATGTCAATTTCAACTTTTTAAAAATAAAAATCTTGGCTAAATAAACTAAGAGGGAGCAAAACTTACCTCTTCCAATTTTTGTCTGGGTCTGCGAGTTAAAGTGACCTGAGAAAAATTGAAAGGAGAAAAGTATACAAATGTATTTAATTCAAGTTTTACATGACACTGTAGCCCTCAAAAAGAAATGAAGACCCTACAAAAGCAAAGTCAATAATTTATATATTGAATTATACAAAGAATAGTAAGTTGTTGAATATAATAAGGGCTTTGGTCAAGGGTAGTTAAATTAAAAAAGTAACTAGAAAGTTAGTGATGCCAGAGAAGGGAGCTTTAAACTTTGTGATAGTAGAAATGTAATCAAGTCAAGTGTGCCCAACGCAAAGCTTTAATTGGGACTTCAACTGAATGAAAAAAGCACTGATTGAGAGACCAGGCTGCTTCCCAGACAAAAGTGGGGTGCCAGCTTTTATTTGCTGGGGTGAGGTGGATCTAGTAACTTTTTACTGGAGAAGGGTACAGTTATAAAAGATGTTTCTTCTTGCCTAGGACTCAGATCGCTGAACAGTTATGGTCAACTTGTCCCAGCAACTGCTGAGTTCCTCTTGCAGCTGGTGCCATCATCATGTGGACACAAACTGATCTTGTGGCTGGATCTGGGCCTTATGATAGGGCTGAAGGACTTTAGGTGTTTGGGTAGCTATTGCTGCTAAGAGAACACACAGACCAGTTCTAACGGGTAATCATGGTTGCATGCAGGGCTGAACAGAATCTGATCCAAAAGTTAAGGTGGTAAAAGGCACAAATAAAATATGAAAACAGAAATGCCAAACCTTTCCATCCCATTTCACTCACCTATCAGACATCTGCAGGACCAAGGAAAGGGTCTTTGTTTTCAGTAAAAGCAGGCTTCAGGTTGCTGAAAAGTAACCTAGGCAACCATTATCGTCAACCACACATTAGAGGTGCTACCTACAGCAAAGCTAGTGGGAAACTACTAATATATTGCCTAGCTGTGTGACCTTCAGAATGAGTGATTTCTAAGTTCACTATGAACTAGTGAAGCTGGAGAGTTTATTTAGGTTTTGTCTTGGTAACAATTTCATCTTGTGCAAACATGCTGTTTCTGTGGTTTTATCAGGGTCTTGTAAGAGGTCTGTTGAAAACAGCACAAAGGTAGAGAAGCCTGCAAAGGGTAGTAGTTTATTGCATGGTCCCAGCCTTTTGTCACAGTCCCTGTCTCAATAAGGGTTAGGTTAATAAGGTCTATTTGTACAGATTTTATTCTGTTTCAATATCCTACTCTTGATTAAAAGAATTCTACTTTCCTTTTAATATAGGAGGAATGTCCATCACCCGAAACTTTCTTTTAAAAATTTTTTTAGCATTATTGTTAGTTATTTTTAGTTATGCATGACAGTAGAATCTATTTGATATATTTGTCCAAACAATGGGATATATCTTATTCTAATTAGGATCCCAGTCTTGTGGATGTACATGATGTTGAGATTCACTGTGGTGTATTCATGCATGGACATAGGAAAGTTATGTCAGATTCATTCCACTGTGTTTCCTATTCCTATCTCTCCTCCCTTTCCTTTATTACCTTTTGTCTAATCCACTGAATTTATAGTCACTGCCCTTGCCCCCTGTTGTGGGTTAGCATCCACATCTCAGAGAGAACATTTGACCTTTGCTTTTGGGGATTGGCTTATTTCACTTAGCATGATAGTCTCCAGATACATCCATTCACCAGCAAATGTCTCAAAGTCATTCTTCTTTAGTGGATGAATAATATTGCATTATATATGTATGTACCACAATTTCTTTATCCATTCATCCCTTGATGGGCATCTAGGTTGATTTCAGAGCTTAAATATTGTGAATTGTGCTGCTAAAAACATTGATGTTGCTGTATCACTGTAGTGTGCTGGTTTTAATTCCTTTGGACATATACCAAGGAGTGGGAAAACTGGGTTAAATGGTGGTTCCATTGCTAGATTTGAGGAATCTCAAAACTCTGATTTCCAGAGTGGTTGCACTAATTTGAAGTCCCAGAAACAATGTATGAGCCTATCCTCTTCCCCACATCCTTGCCAACATTTATTGTTATTTATGTTCTTGATAATTGCCATTCTGGTTAGAGTGAAGTAGAATCTCAGTATAATTTAAACTTGCATTTCTCTAATTGCTAGAGATGTTAACCATTTTTTCCATATATTTGTTGACCATTCTTTCTTTTTTTTAATAAGTGTCTGTTTAGTTCCTTCATCCATTCATTGATTGGGTTATTTGTTTGTTAGTTCGTTTTGTGTTAAGCTTTTTGAACTCTTTGTGTATCCTGGAAATTAACATCTTATTTGAGGTGTGAATAGCAAAATTTTTTTCACCACTTTCTAGGCTCTCTCTTCACACTCTTGATTGTTTCCTTTGCTGTGAAGAAGCTTTTAAGTTTGATTTTATTCCTTTTATTGATTTTTAAATTTTAATTATTTTTTATTTATATATGAATGAATTACAATTCTTATTACACATATAGAGCACAATTTTTCATATCTCTGGTTGTATACAAAGTATATTCACACCAATTCATATCCTCATACATGTACTTTGGGTAATAATGTCTATCACATTCTATCATCATTTCTAACCCCATGTCCCCTCTCTTCCCTTCCCACCCCTCTGCCCTATCTAGAGTTCATCTATTCCTCCCATGCTCCTCCTCCCTACCCCACTATGAATCAGCCTCCATATATCAGAGACAACATTGGCATTTGGTTTTTTGGGATGGGCTAACTTTATTATCTAACTCCATCCATTTACCTGCAAATGCCATGATTTTATTCTATTTTATTGCTGAGTAGTATTCCATTGTGAATATATGCCACATTTTTTTTATTTATTCATCCACTGAAGGGCATCTAGGTTGGCTCCACAGTTTAGCTACTGTGAATTGTGCTGCTATGAACATTGATGTGGCTGTGTCTCTGTAGTGTGCTGTTTTTTAAGTCCTTTGAGTGTAGATTGAGGAGAAGGATAGCTGGGTCAAATGGTGGTTCCATTCCCAATTTTTCAAGAAATCTCCATACTGCTTTCCATATTGGCTGCACCAATTTTCAGTCCTACCAGCAATGTATGAGTGTACCTTTTCCCCACATTCTCGCCAACACTTACTGTTGTTAGTTCTCATAATAGCTGCCATTCAGACTGGAATGAGATGAAATCTTAGAGTAGTTTTGATTTGCATGTCTCTAATTGCTAGCGATGATTAACATTTTTTCATATATTTGTTGATTGATTGTATATCATCTTCTGAGAGGTGTCTGTTCAGGTCCTTGGCTGATTTATTGATTGATTAAATTTTTTGGTGCTTCCTTTTATTTATTTTTTTATTTCATTTATTTTGCTTTACAAAGAACTAACACCATCCTCCTCAAATTATTCCATGAAATAGCAAAAGAGGAAACAATTTCAAACTAATTCTTTGAAGCTAGAATTACCCTGATACCAAAACCAGGAAGACACATTAAGGAAAGAAAACTTCATATCAATATCCTTGATGAACATACATGTAAAAATTCTTAATAAATTTCTGGCAAATTGCATAAAAAACATATTAAAAAGATAGGCACCATGATCAAGTGGGGTTAATTCCAGGGATGCAGGCTGGTTTAACATACAGAAATCAATAAATGTAATTCATCACATCAATAGACTTAAAGAAGAGAATCACATGATTATCTCAAGAGATGTATAAAAAACATTTGGAAAAATTTAGTATACATTCATGCTCAAATAGTAGGGATAGTAGGAACATACCTCAATATTATAAAAAGCTATATGTGCTAAACCCAAGGCCAACATCATTTTAAATGGGGAAAAATTGAAAACATTCCCTCTAAACACTGCAACAAGACAAGGATGCACTCTTTTACCACTTCTATTCAACACAGTCCTCGAAACTCTAGCTAGAGCCATTAAACAAAAGAAAAAAATTAAAGGGTTACAAATAGAAAAAGAACGCAAACTATCCCTATTTGCCTATGACATGATTCTATATTAAGATGACCCCAAAAATTCTACTGAAAAGTATCTAGAACTCATAAATGAACTCAGCAAAGTAGCAGGATATAAAATTAACATCCATAAATTAGTTGCGTGATTCATCAGTCATGAATCTGCTGAAAGAGAAATTAGGAAAACTATCCCATTTACAATAGCCTCAAAAAGAAAAAAAAAACACCTTGAGAACTTGAGAATCAATCTAACAAGAGGTGAAAGACCTCTACAATGGAAACTACAGAACACTAAAGAAAAAAAATTGAAGACCTTAGAAATGGAAAGATCTCCCATTTCTTGGATGGGCAGAATTAGTATTGTTAAAATGGCCATACTAGCAAAAGCACTGAACAGATTTAGTGCAATACCTAAATTCCAATGACATTCTTCATAGACATAGAAAAAGCAGTCATGAAATTCATTTGGAAAAATAAGAGGAACAGAGTGACTAAAACAATTTAAAAAGTGAAAAGTGAAGCAGGTAGCATCATAATACCAGACCTTAAATTATACTACAGAGCTATAGTAACAAAAGCAGCATGATATGGAATAAAAAAAAAAAAAACATTAAAGATTAATGGAATAGAATAGAAGGCACAGAGACAAACCCACATAAATACAGTTATCTCATACTAGACAAAGGTGCCAAAAACATAAATTGGAGAAACAATAGCCTCAACAAATGGTTCTGGGAAACTGGAAATCCATATGTAATAGAATGAAATTTAACCCCTATCTCTCACTGCATAAAATTCAACTCAAAGTGGATCAAAGACCCTGCATCTAGCAGAAGAAAAGTTAGACCTAATCCTCCAACATGTGAACTTAGGAACAAACTTCCTCTACAAGACTTCTAAAGTGCAAAAAGTAAAATCACCTCAGACTTTTATCTTTTGCTTTTAGGAAACAAAGGGGGTCAGAGTCATCTTCCTATATGTGCCATTTTTTAAGCACCTTTAACCCAAAATATTTAATATGCCAAAACAAAATGTTTGCGGTGACATATACTTAACTTCTTCAGATCTCAGGCTCAAATGGGCTAATTCTTTCTTTTGCTTAGGTTGATTCTTATGATGTGACTGTGGATGAAGAATTGGGGGATATCCAACTTATCAGAATTGAGAAGCGCAAGTACTGGATTCATGATGACTGGTACTTAAAGTACATCACACTGAAGACACCCCACGGGGATTACATTGAGTTCCCCTGCTACCGCTGGATCACTGGTGATGGTGAGATCATTCTGAGAGATGGACGAGGTGAGCAGCACTGGGTCCTGCCACCCCTGGGCTTTCTGAGAATTGAAAGGTCTTCTTCTCAAAAAACTGTATTCTTGGAGAGATCGTCTGCTGTACTGGGTGGAGCTCCTGCTCTGTGCCCTGATATACCTGCAGCAGATATTATCTTCTTCAGGTACTAAAAGCTTCAGGGTGAATTGAGTGGCCCCAGGACACCTGGCCAACTGTGACTTCCCTCTGCATTATAGCCCTGTGGGGGATGGGTAACTAGGGCCCCTAGTAACAAGTATCTTTGGGACTTACCTCTGGGCAGGTCTCCAAGTGTCAAGGTTGGTGAGATCACAGTAGAACTTGGGGTTCAGTACTCTAAGCAGGCCTAGGGAGGGAAGGGCTGGAGCACCCAGAATACCAACTGTGAGAGGCTATGGGCAAGCCTGGGGTTCAACGTCATCAGATCTTATACCCACAGTCTTACTTTTTACTCAGAGAGAACCTAAAATCTGCACTCATCTGCAGCAAGACCTCTAGGTGTACATACCCCAATCTAGGGCTAAGATCATATTTTTTTTTAGGGATATACAGGTGGCCTGGTACAAAGGATCAAAAAGAGAAGCAGATGTCAGAGGTCATCTAAGGTCACTCTCTCCCTAGATGACTGTCCCTTGAAAACCAGCCTCTTAGCGTGTATGAGTTAAATCCATGTGTAGGCAAGCTTCTACCTCACTTCCTGTCATAGTTCTTTGGTTTGTTAAATCATCACAATCTAAAAGTTGAAATGATAAACCTGCAAATGCCAGATAGGCACTGTAAGAAAGGGAAGAGGACAATTGCTTCTACCTGTGACCACATGTAACAATTCTCATTGACATTCCCTATCAGTGGTTCATTTTTTCTTCATGCAAGTTTGGTTTGGAAGGTGAGACAGGGAAGATTATTACCTACCTTGTTGATATGTAAATAGAGGCAAAAAAAGAAATGTTCTCTACTTGATGCATTTTTATTATCAGACCATATGCTGTTGCTTCTCATGTGGAATTTGATGTACCAAGAAAATGTCTTGGAGGTTTGGGAATGGGAGGATTTTTGTCCTCTATGTCCCAAAATTATTTTTTTTGTGTGTGTGGCCTGAATGTGGAAAGTTGTAGACAGGGTGCTTCTTTTTGGTTGTGAAGTCTTTCTTCCCTCAGATCCTGTACCTATTCCAAAAAAGAAACAGAGGTAACTGTCAGATTAAGGAGGGTTTAAGAAAGGGACTTTAGAAAAGTGTGGGACAGTGTGCAGAGGGGCCACATCTGTGTGTGTGTGTGTGGCCATCAGCATAACAATCCTAAGAGGGTGGGGGAGGGAAAGAATCACAGAATAATGCAGAAGAGGAGTATCCAGGAGACAGCTCCCATGGAGAAGCTGTGGCCCACAGCAGAAAGGCAGACACCCTGGGAGATACCACAGAGGAAAGCAGGGAGGACACAGCCATTCCCTATTCCCTCCAAGTCCTCCACTCTGCTCACGGTCTCAGTGGCTGAGCCCAATGGGAAGCCCATTGATACAATCTATTTCCTTCATCTTCAAGGACAGGACAGGGTGGAGGGTGGGTCTCAAGTGGCAAAGAGAAGCTGTCTCTGGAGTTATACTTTATTTCTAGGTAACAAGCCATATTAGCAGCTTTAAACAGCCAATACATTTTGCTCATAATCTTGTGGGTCTGGCATTTGGGAAAAGCTTCATGAGGCAATTCTCCTGTGGCCTCTGTGGCATCAGCTGACAGTGCGGGAGCTGGAAGATTCACTTCTCAGAAGGTTCTTTTCTTATATTGTCTAGCACTTCAGGGCTCCATGGCCTCTGTCTCAACATGGCAAATTTATTCTTTGAGTCTTCTCAGAGTAGCTGTACTTCTTACATGCCAGCTTCCAAGGGCAAGTATTACAAGGGACAGGAAGTAAAAGCTGTCAATCTCTTCTGTCCCAGACCTCGAAGTGGCATGGTGTTCTGGGTAGTCACAAAGCCCACCTAGACTCAAAGGGAAGAGTTGTCAACACCCAATGGAAGGAATGTCAAAGAATTGGTGGGTTTTATTAATATACCATGTGGCACAACAGCCAAACCTTTGAACAACCTGGGAAGAATGGGGCACAGCCCACAAGTACTTCTGTCACTTGCCACATGATAGCCTCTTAAATCTAACATTTCACCTCTGCAACAAAAAAAGTCAGAGTACTGTCTCAGTTATCTCAAGCACCCAGACATCAGTGTGAAGAGGCAGCTTCCTTCAGGCACTCATATCAGTGCTTGGGTACTTCCCCTGAACCCTGCTACAGTCATCCAGGGTGCATCATACTGCCATACCCCCAGAAGTCCCAGCAGTCATGGAGTTTCCAAGACTCTCAGGGCCTGGAGAAACAGCCATTCTCTTTGTGACACTTACCACGTTGCAGCTGCAAATGTTCTGATTTATTCATATCATGAAGTTGAAGAAGTGCAACTCTTCAGAGCTGAGGCAACCAAGAGATAGGCTGGTTCTTTGAAGTAGATTAGCAAAGAGGAACCCCAGCAGTGCTTCCTGCAGCCCGTGAGAGCAGTCATTGTTACAATTCATGCCATCTCCCCTTCAGTGGTCTTGAGCTTCCCATGCTGGCTGCCTCTACCTTCCCGGGGAGAATTCTGGGGTGTCCCCATAATCTTCCTCTCTGAACCCTGGTTTCAGGCTTCAGAATGGAGTGTCCTCAGCCTGAAATGAGATGAAATGAGCCAGAGAGTTCTTGGAGTGATCTCAGAACTGTTGGATACAAGTTTGCAATATGGTAAGGATAGAGACTGAGAGTAGGCATTTTGGATTTTTTTTTTTGGGGGGTACTGGGGATTGAACCCAGTGGCATGTAATCACTGAGCCACATCCCCAGTCCTTTTTATTTTGCATTTTGAGGCAGGGTCTTGCTAAATTTCTCAGGGCCTTGCTAAGTTGCTGAGGCTGGTTTTGAACTTGTCCTCTTGAGCTGCTGGGATTACAGGCAGGTGCCACTGCACCCAGTTATGTTTTGGAAACTTTTATAGCAACTTGACAGAGTAGTTTTATGACTGTCACATCTAATAATAGAAAACAGGACTTGAATTTTGAATGTCTTTGGTTTATTTTTTTTTAATTTTACTGCTACACAAAAATAAAAAGTTGTACATATTGATGGGATATCATGTAATGTTTGATATATATGTATCATGAATATGTCCTTTAAATATTATGTCATCATGTAAACATTGTTTAAACATGTAAACGTTGTGTAATGGTTAAGTCAGGTTGAACATATTTACCTCCTCAAATATTTATCACTTTTTTTGTGTGTGTGTGTGTGTGTGGTGAAGACTTCCAAATCCCTTCATTTAACTTATTGAAATATACAATATAGTCAACATACTGTGCAATAGCACTCCAGAGCTTCTTTCTTCTATTTAACTGTACCTTGACGCCCATTGTTCAATCTTTCCCTATTCTTCCCTCACCTTTGGTTTGTTTTTTAATTTTATTTTTCTAGTAATTAGTTTTTTAATATATATATATATATATTTAATTGTAGGTGAACACAATACCTTTATTTATTTTTATATGGTGCTGAGGATGGAACCCAGTGCCTCACACATGGTAGGCAAGCACTCTACCACCGAGCCACAACCCCAGCCCCTAGTTTTTAGTGAATATTACAAAAATATCAGTGTTTGGTCGAATGGAAATTAATAAAACTGGATCCTTCACCACAGAGTGTGTTGTATTTTAGTGTGCTAATTATATTATACATGATCATATCCTTTTCAAGAAATCTGGGCTCCTCATTCTTAGGGTTCTAATGACTCTGTTCACCATCTTTACCTTAAATAATGGTATCAAACACAATCATGATATGATCTAATGTGCTCTAAAGGACCTGGGAAGTGAATTGCCTTTAGCCAACTGCCAAACTCCTGAAATGAGATGACAGCAGGACCGGCCAAGAGATGAGCCACCTTTGATGCCTAGGCTTAGAGGCAGGAAGGAAAACCTCAGACCCACTTTGGTTATTAGCATGGTGAAAAAAAACCATAATTCCCATTTATTGGGCATTTATCAGGTGCCAACACTGTAGAGTGCTTTACTGTATTCTCTCACTAAATCCCCACCAGCATCCTGAGAAGTGAGCATTTTTATGTCCATTTTACATGTGAGGAAACCAAGACAACTTGCTCTGGGTCACACAGCTTTAAGTATAAAGAACTAAGTCCAAGTCTGGGAGAGTTTCCTTTAATGCCCACAGCCTAAGACCCAACAGTGTTTTAGGAGAAAGCTTCCTTCTCAGTCTCCTGTGTTTAGGCAACACAGGGAATGAGACAGGGTCCTCATCTGTATGTTGGGTTTTAAGTTGTACATTTCTTAATGAAGCAAATAAATGGATTTAAGAACTGTGGGTCCTGCTGTTCTCTAGGGCAATAATAAATCTCTATATAAGCTGCCATTTTGGTTCAGCATAAGAATTTCAGGGATATTCTGTGTTTTTAAAATATCCACCAAAGACCAGAAAATGTCTTCCCTGATGTGAGCAAGGAGCTCTGTACCAGGAGCCCCAGGATTCCTGCAGAGGCAATGAGGGGCCCAGTGGAAGGTGAGCGTCCCCAGGTAGAAATACACAGCAAGCCAGAAATGGGACACACTGCACCTGCCACAGAGAGGCAGAGAATCATTGACCCAGCCCTATAGAGACCAATGAGAACCAAGTCTGACTCATGCATTAGGTTGATTCTATGATCATCCAAAGTTTTGCTGAGTGTTTGGGCAGGAGGATGAAGAAATGGAATTGCCTTTTGTAAAGGGAATGACTTAGAGCACAAGATTTGAGTCTTGCGTTGCAAATTCATTAATGAAGTGCGTGATCTTGGGTAGAAAGCTATTCAACCTCCCCAAGGCTCCATTTCTTAACCATAAAATGAGGGTGTGTTATGAGGCATAAATTAGATGGCACAAGTAAAACACGCAGTGTGGGATGGAGTCTGAAGAAAACATGAACATTGGACATTGTTACCCTTTTTTCTACGACTTCTTTTATACTTATTCTTCTTTCACAGCAAAATTGGCCCGAGATGACCAAATTCACATTCTCAAGCAGCACAGACGTAAAGAATTGGAAACGCGGCAAAAACAGTACCGGTGAGTTATGACGTTAGATCAAGTTGGCCATGCGCCATGGTTTCTTCCCTCTCAGGTGCACAGTGTTAGATAAACCCTGATCATGGCTTATGACCTCATCTGCAGGTAAGTCACGAAGGCACCAGCTCTCAGTGGTGGTGAATCACCAAGCTTCACATTACCTACCATTTTAGGCAGAAATGGTGAAGAGGAAGAGACTTGTGGAAAAATCGTGAGACCAACCATGTTGTCTGTAGCAGGAAGATGGTAGCAAAAACTCCAGTTTATCTGAAGTTCTCCCACCTGCTGTGACAGGGGTTGCCCTCAGCTTTTGTGTCTTCTAATAATACTTCATACATGTAAGTGATACATGATCTATAATGAAACTGACAAACCTTATTTCCCTGACCAAGAAAAAGAGAGGGCTCAAATTAATAAGATTCAAAATGAGAAGGAAAAAGTCAATAACAATCACAGAGATTAGATTTAATAATAATAATAAAAAAAAGAATACTGCCAGGCATGGTGGTACATGCCTGTAATTTCAGCTACTTGGAAAACTGAGTCAGAAGGTTGACAAGTTCAAGGCCAGCCTCAGAAAATTAGCAAGACCCTGTTTTAAAATAAAAATAAAAAATGATGAAGGCCTGGGGGTGTAGCTCGGTGGTACACCCCTGAATTTAATCCCTAGTACTGCAAGAATAAAGGAGGGGGGAACAGCATGAATATCTGTATGCCAACAAATTAGTCAACTTAGTTGAAATCCTAGATAAATATCAAACTATCAAACTGACTTAGAAAGAACTAGATAATTTGAATAAATAACTCATAAGGAAAGAGATTAATAATTTTATAAATTTCTACAAATAACAACCCAGATTCAGAAGGCTCCACTGGTTGAATTCTGTCGCATATTTAAGAAATTAATACCAATCTTGCATAAACTCATCATGGTTTTTACAATAAGTAAAAACCATTCATAGGTATCATATCAAATCAGACAAAGAAAGCATAAGAAATGATCAATAATATATTAAAATCTCATATGAATATCGGTGTAGATATTTTCAACAAAATACTGCCAAACCAAATTTATCCGTATATAAAAGGAACTATTCAATATGAATAGATAGTCCTTTGCCCAGGTAAAAAGTTTGGTTTAACACCCCAAAATCAATTGTTCTAATAATATATTGTATCAATAAAGAAAAACAAAACAAAAGAACAACAACAACAAAAACCACTCTACAACCCCATTTTATAGATAGACAAAAAGAATTTAAAAATTTTTTTAAAAAAAGTTTTCATGATAAAAATACTAAGTAGTAATTAAAAAGAATTCCCTTAACATGACAAATGACATCTACATAAAACTCATAGTTAACATCAGTGTCTTGGGTAACACTGAATGTTTTCACCTAAGATTCAGGAACAAGATAATGATGTGCCATTTGCCACTTCTGTTCAATCTTGCACTAGGTGGTGGGTCTATCCAGGTTAGTAACTGAAGAAAAATAAGAAATAAAGATACCTATACTGGAGTACAATAAGTACAATAAGTAAAAACCATTCATAGATGACACAATTGTTCATATAGAAAACCCTAAGAGAATCACCAAAAGAGAAAGAAAGAAAAAGCGGTTAGAAGAAATTAACACTGCAAAGTTAAAAGCTGAAAGATAAATGTAGAAAAATCAATTATTTTTTTCTATATTCTAGCAACCAACAATCTGGAAATAAAAATAAATAAAAGATTTCCATGTCAAAATGAGTAAACTATTTATGAATAAATTTAACAAAAGTGGTCCAAGACTTATACAATGAAACTCTAAAACAATGTTGAAAATACTTGAAAAAGACCTTAATAAGGTGAAATATATCTCGTGTTCATCAAAGGACTTAATTTTAGTTAAAATGGCACTATTACCCCAAATGATATACATATACAGTGCAATTTCTATCAAATGCCAGCTAGAATTCAGATGGAAATGCAAAAGACTCCAGATACCCTAAGCAATTAAAAGCTAAAAGAAAACAAAGTTGTAGGACTTACACTTCCCAATACCAAAATTACTATACAGCCATGGTACTCAAGAAAATGTGATATTGGCCTGGTGTGGTGGCACATGCTTGTAATCCCAGCTACTTGGAAGCTGAGGCAGGAGGCACAAGTTCCAGGTCAACCTGGACAACTTAGCAATAGTCTGTCTCAAAATTTAAAAATAGAAATAAAGAACTTCAGATGTAGTTCAATAGTAGAATGCCCCTGAGTTCAATCCCCAGTCCTGGAAAAAAGAAAGAAGAAAAGAAACAGAAGAACAGAAGAAGAAAAAGGAAAAGAAGAATGTGTTGCAGACATAGGATAGATATATTGATCAATGGAATAGAACTTAAAGTTCAATGAACTAGAATTGAAAGTTCAGAAATAATCCCTTATACATCTTACGGTAAATTGATTTTTTTTTTTTTTTTTTTTTACAAAAGCAGCAAGAAAATTCAATGGAATAGTCTTTTCAACAAATGGTGCTGGGAAAACTGGACAGCCAATATGCAAAAAAAAAAAAAAAAAGAAAAAGAAAGAAAGATGTTGAACCCTTACCTAACACCACATACACATTTACATAAATCAACTCAAAATGCATCAATACTAACTGTAAGAGCTAAAACTATAAAAATCTGTGAAGAAACCATTTGTGAATTTAAATTTGCCAAAGGGTTCTTAGAAATAACATCCAAATAACATCCAAAGCATAAGCAATAAAAGAAAATTGATAATGTCACATTTATAAATATTTATTTTTCAAAGGACACTTAAGAAAGTAGACAGTGCAGAATGAGAAAGAATATTTATAAATCATATATTTGATAATAGACTTAAACTTGATATAAGACATGTGGCCCAGTTAAAAAGTAGGCAAGGATCTGCATACCTATTTCTCCAAGGAAAATATACAAATGGACTATGAACACATGAAAAGATGCTTGACAGGTTAGTAATCTGGGAAATCAGCACCACATTGAGAAAATACTTCAGACCCACTAGGATGGGGAAAAATCAAAAATTCCGATAACAATGGTTGATGAGGATGCGAAAAATCAGAACCCTCACATGTTGCTTGTGGGAATGTAATATGGTACAGCTGCTTCAGAAAACAATCTGATAGTTCCTCAAACTGTTTTAACAGAGAGTTTCCATATGACCCAGCAATTCCACTGCTAGGCATATACCCAGTGAATCTTACCGTCATATATGTCCATAAGAACGAGGTTCTAATTAGAATAAGATATGTTCCATGCTTGCATAATTACATCAAAATGGATTCTACTGTTGTGTTTAACTAAAAAGAACCAATAAAAAATGAACATCATAAAAATAGGGGTAAAAAATAAATGAAAGCTTATGTCCACATTAAAACTTGTATGTGCATGCTTATTACAGTATTATCCATAATAGCCAAAAGGTATACACAAACCAAATGCCCATTAACTGACATATCTATATCATTTGATCATAAAAAAGAATAAAGTACCAACAGATGATACAACATGGTTTACATTACAGCATAATATAAACCTTGAAAACATTTTGTTAAGTGAAAGAAACCAGCTACAAAAATGTCATCTGTTATATTATTCCTTTTATATGAAATATCCAAAACAAGGAAATCTTTAAAGACAGAAAGCAGACCAGTGATTGTCAGTTAGCTTTCCATCACTGCAACCAAATACCTGAGATAATCAACCTAAGAAAGGTTTGCTTTGGCTCACTGTTTGGAAGTTTCAGCCTACAGTCAGGAGACCCCACTGTTTCTGGTCCTATGGCAAAGCAGCACATCATGGAACAGAGGGGATGGTGGAGCAAAGGTTCTCACCTCAGAGCAGTTGGGAAGCAAAAAGGGTCCTGGGTCCCAATATGCCCTTCAAAGGCACACATCCAATGACCAGACTTTCTTCCACTAGATCCCACTCCTTAAAGTTTCCACTAATTCCAAATAATGCCACAGCTGGGGACCAAGCCTTAACCCATAGATCTTTGGGGAACGCTTACCTAAAATATAGCAGTAACTGGGGAGGAGCAGGAGTGGTGATAAAAGATATAGCTGCTAAAAGATACAGGGTTTTTTTATGGGTAATGGAAATGTTCTAAAATTGACTATTGTGATGGTTTCACACATCTGTAAATATACTAAAAAGCCTTGTACACTTGAAATAGGTGAATTTTATGGTATTGGAATAATATTTCAATAATGCTGGAAAAATTAAAAATCAACTCAAAATAGCTCATCAAACTAAATGGAAAAGCTAAAACTATAAAACTCTTAGAAAACATAGGAGTAAGTCTTTTTACTCTTGGGTTCAGCAAAACCTCTTAGATAGGACACCAAGAGCACAGATAGAAAAAAAAAATAGCCCAGTTGGAGCTATTCGAGGGATGAATTTTACAGTAGAAAATTGTATTTCACCAAAAGCACAGATAGAAAAAAAATAGCCCAGTTTATCAAAATTTAAAACTTCTATATTTTAAAGAAACATCAAGAAAGTGAAAAAGACAACTCACAGAATGGAAAAATATCTGCAAATCATTTATTTAACAAGGGACTTGGATTCAGAATATATCAAGAACTCTAACAACTCAATTTTTAAAAATAGAAATAATTCAATCTGAAAATCAGCAAAGACTCTAAGTAGTCATTTCTCCAGACAAAATTTGTTAATGGTAAATAAAAACATGAAAAATGTTCAACATTGTTAGTCATCAGGAAAATGAAAATCAAATGCACAAGATAGCAAGTCACATCCTCTATGATGGGTAAAATAATAATTACGAAAATAACAAGTGTGGATGGAGATGTGGGGAAATGGGAGCTCTGATACACCACTGGTAGAATGGAAAGCAATGTAGCCACTTGGGGGAAACAGTTGGGAAGTTCCTCGGTATCTTAAGCTGAGCTCTGCTCCAGTGATTTTATTCCTAGATGTCTACCCAAGAATAATGAATCAGGGATTGGGGTGTAGCTCAGTGGTAGAACACTTAACCTAGCATGCATGGGTCTGTGTTCCATCCACAGGACAAAATATCTGCAAATCATATATTTAACAAGGGACTTGAATTAAGTGAGGGCAACTTGAATTCCATTAACTGACCAAAGATATTATATACATAAAGTAGGACATAATCTAGCATTAAAAATGAATGAATCTCAAAAATCAATATACTGAATGAAAGGGTTATTCCAAGAAACACATATTGTGATTGTATTTTTGTTTTTGGTGGTGATTCTGGGGTTGAACCCTGAAGTATTTTACTACTGAGTTTGCTGAGTTACATCCCAGCCATTTTTATTTCTTATTTTGAAATAGGGTCTTGCTTATTCACATAAGGTGGACTGGAACTTGTGATCTTTCTGCCTTAGCCTTCCAGTTGGTGGAATTACAGGCATATATCACCATACCATGTTCAGTGTTGGTTTGATTTTATATTTATGAAATGCCCAGAATAAGCAATCCTATACAACAGAGTAGTTGTTACTGATTGCCTAAAGCTGATTTGAGGATGGGGAATGAGGAGTTACTATTAATGGTGACAAGACTTCTTTATGGAGTAAGAATATTCCAAAATTAGATTATAATGATGGTTGCACAGTCTGTAAATACACTAAAAACCCCACCTAATTGTGTAAATTTGAGGGATGAATTTTGCAGTATAAAAATTGTATCTCAGTAAAACTACTTAAGCAATAAAAGCACATGATCAATATTGCTCCTCTGGAAGCAGGTCACTGTGGGCTGTCTCCAGTCTCTGTGTTGGGTGGGCTGTTATGGAGGTTTGAGTCAGCTGGGCTTCTGTGCTCCAACCTTCCCTAAGCTACACCTTTCTGTTTTTTGTACCAAGGCTTCTCCCATTTTGCTTCCTGCTTTGGTTCCTGGAAATATTTCAATGTATGACTCCTTCCAAGAGAATGAAGTGGAAGGAATCATTCTGAACATTCTAGTGAGAGCATGGTCGCCTGGACTCTTACAGCCTTGAGTGTTATACCTTTTTACAAATTCCTCAATACTTCCTTCAAGGAATGTATAGTATATCAGAGGTTTGTTTTCAATTCAATAAAGCAAAAGAAGAGGAATAATATAGAAACAGAAAAATACCTATAATTCACTGTCAGGTGTTTTCACCTTTTCTTATTCATTTATTTTTTGGGGGTGAGGGGAGTTGGGATTGTGCTGTACAGATGACATTACAACCTTCTCTTTATTTTAGCAGTACAGCAGAATCATTTCCCCACATTTTTAAAATCCTTCTAGTGTTCATGTTAGTATATTCCATTGCATGAATGCAGCACAATTAACTTAATCACCAGCCTGGCTGGTGTTCCCGTTTCCAACATATACTTTTAATTTCTGAATACCATCCCCCGCATCTTTCTTTCAACTTTTCCAATTTGTAAAAGCATCTCATCTCCTAGCTCTTCCTCCTTTATCCTTTGCTTGAGCAGCCACTCCACTGAGAATGTGATTGCCCCAACCTCAAAACCTTTAGCTGAATCCCCTTTATGTCAGGAACATTTCCACAATACAGAATAAAGAAATGAGAAACAGAGCCATACATCCATGGATGCTTGATATGGTAAAGAGGACACTGTTGATAAATGTTCCTGGGTGCTGCATGTCCATCTGGAAGAAGGAGAGAGGCCAATGTGGAGGAAAGAGAGAGGAGGAAATGCAGAGGAAGAACTTGGTTTGTACCTCTTGTCATTCAGAAAATTCATCTTGGGGATTGGTTAGACTTGAAAGGTTAAAGGCAAAACTATAAAACTTTTAGACTGTTAGATTCTTCTTCATTGTCTCCAGGTTAAATTTATTTTTTTTCAAATAAGACTCAAAAACATATTAAACTGTAAGGGAAAGAATTGACAAGTTCACCTATCTCAAAATGAAGAACTTCTAGTTATTGACAGACGCCACGCCAGGCATAGTGGTGCAAAACTGTAGTCTCAGATATTTTCAAGGTTGAAGTGGGAAAATTCCTTGGGCCCAGGAGTTCAAAACTAGTCCATGAGATTAATTTAATTTGTAATCAGCCTTAGTACCTGAGTCGTAGTTAGTGGGAACCTGAATAGATTTGCTCTCTACTCATCCACCAACATTCTTTGGAAGCTGTTTAACATCATCACAATCTAGGATTTGTGGAGAGGACTAGAGGATTTTTTTTTTTTGGTGAGATATTTTGCTCCTTTCTTAGGCCTAATTGTCATTCTTTTCTTTCTCCTTCCACTCTTCAACCTTTCTCAGACTCCTTCCTCTGCTTCCCTTCAGGAAATACTGAACTTTGTGTGATCTGCACAATCCTGGAGTTCCTCTTTCACATAAATTCTCAGGCTTCTATATAAGAGTTTGGAAGAATGATGAAGAATAGTCCCCAATAAATCAGAAAGCCACATATCCAGCTGGCCTGCTTCCCTGGCTCAATAATGCACGGAGAGAGAGCAGCTGAGCCAATTTGTATCCCTGCGGCCCGCGACTGTGAATGTGATGCCCAAGCACACTCCCAGCAGCAGTTTGTGTATTCTGCTATACACATCATTTAACCTAATCTATCTGTTGCCTCTCATTTTCACTCACCTCTATGTTTGAAGAGCATCCAGCAGACACAGATAGATGTCGTTCCTTAATTTTGACTTCTGTATAGCCAACCATTGTATGATTTTTGCCTGGCAGTGCTAGGAAGTGAACCCAGGCTCTCTCTCAGGCTAGGCAGGGGCTTTCCTACCAAGATGCATTCCCAGCCTCGTACCATTGTATGCATAATCCTCTATGCTCATTGGCTCTTCAGTTGGTGAGAATGTGGGCTGTCTTTATCTTTCCTGCTATTTCTTTCATATATTTCTGTGTTCTCCTGGGAGAGTTACACTAGGGAATTTTACTAGAAGTAAACATGCAGGGTTGCAAACCTCACATGTTTTAAGTGTTCTAGATATTGAAGACTGGTTTTTCCAAGAGGTTCTGCCAAATTATACCTTTGGAAGATGTCCCTGATGGTTGCTGTTTACCTACATCATCAGCACACTTCCCATCTTGAGACATTTTAATTCTTGTTCATCTTATGCAGGTGTGAAATACTATCTCATTGTTTTCCTCTTTGTAAATTGCCACATATTTCTTGCTTCATGTGGATGTACCGTAAACTCAACCAACCATTCCCCTAATGATGGACATTCAGCGGGTTTCCCTTTTGTGTGTATGTTGGTTTTGGACATTGCAAACAGTGCTGCAAAGAGGCAACCTGTACAAACATTTTTATGTACTGGTGCTTCACTAGCAGGTCCATTTCCAAAACTTCCATTGATGGGTCAAGTCAGCACTTTTTATTGTAAGAAATACTGACAAAAATTCTTTTTACGAAATATTATAATGTTTTCAGTCCTATTGATTGTGTAAAAAAAGAAAACTTTTTCTGATAACTTTGCCAATAACTTATGACGTCTATCCTTTCAATATTTGACAATTGAAAAATCCCTGAGACCTTAGTGTTGTTTTTAATCTGCATTCTCCTGTCCATTGCCTGTTATTTAAATTGCCTGTTTGTATGCTTTATTTCTCTGTGAGTTCTTGTCTTAATATCTGTAGGAGCTCTTACTTATATGTAAGTGTAGTTTCTCTTTGCTATATGTATAGCATTTTTTATTTATTTGTTTGCTTTTGTCACAAAATATTTCAGTTTTTTAAAATTTTCTTTTTTAATTGATTTTTTAAATAATAAATGACAGCAGAATGCATTATAATTCTTATTACACATATACAGCATAATTTTTCAGATCTCTGGTTTATATAAAGTATGTTGACACCAATTTGTATCTTCATATATGTACTTTGGATAATGATGTCTATCACATTCCACCATCCTTGATAATCCCCTGCCCCCCTTCCCCTCCCACCCCTCTGCCCTATCTAGTTAAACTAATATGTATTGTTTATCCTTTATAACCTTGGAGCTTCCTACTTTGCTTAATAAAATCTTCCACATGCCAATATTACCCAAATACTTCTATGTATTTGCCTGATACTCTTATAGTTTTGTTTTTAGTTTAGACTCTTAATTCATCTACCCTGTATCTTTGTACATGATGTAAAGTAGGAGCCAAACTTTCCCAGCATCGTTTATTACATAATACATTCTTTGATGCTCACTGGGAATGGCACCCAAAGCACACAGCTGGCACAGGATGGCAGTTGGGTGCATGGGCCTGGAGCAGAGTGCGTGCGGGGCTCAGCTCCCACAATTGGGTACTGTGGGCCTCAATTCCCTCATCTTTAAGATGGAGGAAATAATACAGTTACCTATATTAGTTCATTTTATGTTTTTATGATAAGCTATCTGAGGCCAGTTAACTTATAAAGAGGTTTATTTGGCTCATAATTTTGGTAGCTGGTGTGCCTAAACCACATAGCACCAGCATCCTGGTGAGGAACCTTTATATGACAACATGGCAGAGAATCAGAAAGGAAAAACAACATGAGCAGAAGGGACCAAAGTGTGAATGGCCTCACTTTACAACAAAACCAGCTCTCTTTAGAACTAATCTGATCTCATGAGACCTGACCCACTCCCTGGAAACAGCATTAATCCAGTTATGAGAGCAGAGTCCCTACTGACCTAAGGACTTTCCCCTGGGCCCCACCTCTTAAAGCACACTGGGGTAAGCTTCCAACATGTGAACCTTTGGGGAATGAGACACGTCACAGCACGACCTTGTAAGTTTTTTGTTTTCTTGTAATTTTAACTACACATAATAATGGGATTCATTGTGATATATCCATACATGCACAGAGCATAATTTGGTCTATTTCATTCCCCCATGCCCTCTTTTCCTCCCTTTTCTTCCCTCCTCTGACCCCCTTCCTCTCTTTCTTTATTTTTCTCTCTCTTGCTTTTATATATGAGAGAAAACTTAAGACCCTTCACTTTTGGAGTCTGACTAATTTCACTTAGCACAACTTTCTCCAGCTGTATCCATGTTCTCAAAAATGACATAGCTTCGTTTATCTTTTTCGCTGAATAAAACCATATATATATATATATATATATATATATATATATATNATTAGAGCTCATAAGCTACCCAGTGACAAGGAGGAAGTCATTAGTAATTTAAATTGGCATGACTAATGATAATTATCTAATAGGTAGTTACTACCAGTGGGGCTCCCAAATGACATGGCCTTCCTAACTTCAGTGTGATACATGAGAAATATAGTAACAAGTATAATTTTTTCCTGGAACTGAGAATATTTAAATCATTTTTTCAGTTTAAGGATGTTTTCTTCTATTTCTTTGATTTTTTAAAAAAAACTTCTCCATGTGTTCCTCTCTCATTCTGGACTTCTTATTGTTTGCATTTAAAATTTTCTGTGTTTGGGCTTCATTTCTCTCATAGTTTCACTCTTGATTTCAATTTCTTTGTAATTCTGCTCTGCATTTGTTACATTTCCTTCTATTTGTGCATGTAACACTTCCTGCCCTAAGAGGTGCTCAATAATTCTAGAATGAATTGATTTTGTCTTCTAGGAGACCGTATTTTTCCATATTAAATTCTTAACTTAGAAACCATATTTGTGTCTGGGAAAGTCTTCTTTTTTACATTGAATTGTATTATTTGCATCTCCTTAAGTTATTCTCTCTCTCTCTCTCTCTCTCTCTCTCTCTCTCTCTCCACACACACACACACACACACACACACACACACACAAATGTCTTTCCTGCTTCTTCCTTACTTCTGCCTAGTCGTTCCTCTTGATCTTCCTTAGTGGAGTATAATTTTTTTTCTTTGCCTATTTTTGTCTGAGTGTGAGGCCTTTGGTTCCTGTGGGTCAGCCTGTCAGGATGTCTCAGGCCATAGCAGAAGGAGCATAGGAGTTTGGTTCCAGGGGGCCAGTAGCAAACTTGCTGGCAAACTGTCCCATCTCTATATGCTGGGCCCCATCATCTCTTAACCTTTCAGAGTGGGGTATTTCTGCCCATTGGTGCTGCATCCCAAGGAGAATGAGGAAGGACAGACAGAGAGAAAATTTTGTCTGTTGAGTAAATGTTCCCAACTTCTCTTCTAAGTAAACTCTCAACTTAAAATGTAAATGCTGTCTGCTGCATGGTTATTTTGGGGATCACTGAAAAATATAGGTCCAATAAGTTCTTAATGTTGATTAGAGCTCAAAAGCTACCCAGTGACAAGGAGGAAGTCATTAGTAATTTAAATTGGCATGACTAATGATAATTATCTAATAGGTAGTTACTACCAGTGGGGCTCCCAAATGACATGGCCTTCCTAACTTCAGTGTGATACATGAGAAATATAGTAACAAGTATAATTTTTTCCTGGAACTGAGAATATTTAAATCATTTTTTCAGTTTAAGGATGTTTTCTTCTATTTCTTTGATTTTTTAAAAAAAACTTCTCCATGTGTTCCTCTCTCATTCTGGACTTCTTATTGTTTGCATTTAAAATTTTCTGTGTTTGGGCTTCATTTCTCTCATAGTTTCACTCTTGATTTCAATTTCTTTGTAATTCTGCTCTGCATTTGTTACATTTCCTTCTATTTGTGCATGTAACACTTCCTGCCCTAAGAGGTGCTCAATAATTCTAGAATGAATTGATTTTGTCTTCTAGGAGACCGTATTTTTCCATATTAAATTCTTAACTTAGAAACCATATTTGTGTCTGGGAAAGTCTTCTTTTTTACATTGAATTGTATTATTTGCATCTCCTTAAGTTATTCTCTCTCTCTCTCTCTCTCTCTCTCTCTCTCTCTCTCCACACACACACACACACACACACACACACACACAAATGTCTTTCCTGCTTCTTCCTTACTTCTGCCTAGTCGTTCCTCTTGATCTTCCTTAGTGGAGTATAATTTTTTTTCTTTGCCTATTTTTGTCTGAGTGTGAGGCCTTTGGTTCCTGTGGGTCAGCCTGTCAGGATGTCTCAGGCCATAGCAGAAGGAGCATAGGAGTTTGGTTCCAGGGGGCCAGTAGCAAACTTGCTGGCAAACTGTCCCATCTCTATATGCTGGGCCCCATCATCTCTTAACCTTTCAGAGTGGGGTATTTCTGCCCATTGGTGCTGCATCCCAAGGAGAATGAGGAAGGACAGACAGAGAGAAAATTTTGTCTGTTGAGTAAATGTTCCCAACTTCTCTTCTAAGTAAACTCTCAACTTAAAATGTAAATGCTGTCTGCTGCATGGTTATTTTGGGGATCACTGAAAAATATAGGTCCAATAAGTTCTTAATGTTGATTAGAGCTCAAAAGCTACCCAGTGACAAGGAGGAAGTCATTAGTAATTTAAATTGGCATGACTAATGATAATTATCTAATAGGTAGTTACTACCAGTGGGGCTCCCAAATGACTGGCTCAATTTTAGACCTATATTGGAGATACCTTGAGTCATTTTCCAAAATGAAAGAAAATTATTTGCCTACTTGTCCACATTTTTCTCTTATTAGCATCAGCATACAAATAATAAAAAAAATTAAGGAAGTAGAATGTTATTAAATCTAAGAAACTAGAACGATGCAATATAAGTTAGAAATGCAAGGTGCCATGTAACAGAAAGCACTTTCCACAACTCCTTTGTTGTTGGAGGGACTCTGTCTGGTTCCTGGTTACTTCTTATGATCCTAGAGAGACTCTCTGGGCTCAGAATACCATGAAAAACATGAGGAGTTTCATAACAGTAAAACAGAAGATCTTACTAAAAGTATTTTAGACTTTTTTGGGGATGGGGTATTCTGAGGATTGAACTCAGGGGCACTTAACAACTGAGCACCATCCCTAAGCCCTATTTTGTATTTGATTTAGAGACAGGGTCTCACTGAGTTGCTTAGCACCTCACTTTTGCTGAAGCTGGCTTTGAACTCAGGATCCTCCTGCCTCAGCCTAGACTTTTTAATGCTCTCAAGTTTTCCCCTCAGGAGATTAAAAAGGAGAGTCAGGAGTTCAAGTGAAAAATCTGAAATCTCAGAATGTAAATTTTGACTGGATATGGTGGCACATGCCTGTTGCAAATTCAAAGCCAGCCTCAGCAATGTAGTGAAGCCCTAAACAACTTAGGGAGACCCTGTCCCAAATAAAAAATAAAAAAGCCTAGAGTTGTAGCTTAGTAGTTAAGTGCCCCTTAGTTCAATCCCTGGCATCAAAAAAAAAAAAAGAGTAAATTTTGTTTTTTAAATAAATACTAGTTTATTATTCTTACTTCCCCCAAATGAACACCATTTTTTTTTTATCTTGTTTTCACAGTTCAGGTTGGTGAATACATAAACAAAAGAAAAGTAGAGTAGGAAAATAAAACACAAGTGTCCAATGCTACAAGATATTTTCAAGGGCACCAGGATCTTAAAATTCTTACTGCATTTAGTGCATGGTTCACTTTGGGAGGGAACAATTTTAATTATACTAATCTCTAAACCTGCTGTTGGCTCATAGATTGGAAAGAGCAGCCCCTCCACAGTCTGTGCCTGGGGTCCTCACCACTTCTCTCACTGCCTTGCAGTCCTGTTGTGAAGGCATCAGAACTGTCCCATTTTCCTTGGCCACCACATGAAGAACATGCACACAGTACAAGGGTGCACACTGACGAAGCTATGAGGACACTGAACATCCAAGTTGGTTGTGGCTTGGTAGCCTTAACCACTTCTGCCTCCTGTGACCAGCAAGGCAGGCGTCTGCTATGGGAAATATTGTTGTTTGAAGTTGCCTCTAAACCATGAGTTCTCCTGAGGCTTCCTTATTGTTCTTGATGTACTAGTGCACATCTACTCCATTCACTATTCCTTGGCTGTAAGCCAGTCTCAGATCTCCCCCTGTTATGGTCAGAGCCACAGGACTTTGGAAAGGAGTCCCAGTATCTTGCTGGATGCAGGTTCAGTCTATGCAGAGTCAGTAGAGTGGGCATGTCAGGCACCACCTTTCACATAGCAGACAACACAGGCAGCCTCCAGCCGATGGGACCAAACCAAAGGTTAGCGTTTAACCCAGTTTTCTCCCTTCTCGTGCTAGATGGATGGAGTGGAACCCTGGCTTCCCCTTGAGTATCGACGCCAGATGCCATAAGGATCTGCCCCGGGATATCCAATTTGATAGTGAGAAAGGAGTGGACTTTGTCCTGAACTACTCCAAAGCGTGAGTTTCTGAGAACTTAAGGATGCTGGGTGGCCCCTCAGAAGCCAGGGCTGGGCATGGGACTCTTACTCCTTTCCTCATGGGGGCTTTGGGTTGGATGAGCAGCACCCAAAGCATTTGATTATATCCTGGCCATAGAGTGAATTCTCAGTGTACTACCACAGATAACCTCTAACCCAGGTCAGCGTGTGTACTAACACAGTCGTAACCCGAGGACTCTAGGCACCAGGCATTGCTGTGTTTTCACCTTGGGTGGGCATTATTGTTTGGAACATGCAGTTGCCAGCCACATCTTATCTTCTCGAAACCCAAATCAAGGTGGACAGTGTCTAGGCACTGGGTGGAGGATGGAAGAAAGGAAGGGAAGCAAGGAGGGAGGTGGCGTGAAGGCCAGGCAGTGCCTTTCTTATGTCTACTCAGTGATTCTTAAGGTCATTGTTATCTTTGTATCCAGGGAGCCTGGCACAGCAGCTGCCACAGAATAGGTGCTCAGACAACTCTGTCAAATGAATTGAATGTGACCCATCTGGCCACTAGGGGCAAGTATTGCTACCTCCCAGGACTTCCCTTCACTATGGAGAAAGGACACACACACAAGATACAAGTACCTTCTCCTCATGCATCTCCTTCATGGCTCACGGCAGCCAAGACCAGAGGTTCTCAATCCCGACTACATTGAATATTATAGATTCCATGCTGTTCCACCCCTCCCCATATAGTCCACTGAACTGTGGTCTTTGCATTGCTGCTGGGGCATCTTTTAAATTTTCCTGGGTGACTCAAGTGTGCAACCAGACTTGAAAACACTGGCCTAGAGGCCTCTCTGGGCCTCACCTACCCTCACATACCAGTTGTATGTAAGATCAAGTCCATGTGCTGGGGTCTCAGGGAACTTGTCCTGCTCTCGATGTTTCATCATCTCTCCCTGGTATCAGTGTTCTTGGAAATATCCTTCCACCTGCTCCCCTGAGCTTCCACAGCATTTGGTTGGCTCATGAGTTGTTGGGAGGCTGCTTATAAAAAAGCAAATATAATTCTTTCACTCTCCTCCCTGAAATCCTTTAGTGATTGTCCCAATTTCAGGTGAGATCCCAGGTATGTCTACCTAGATTTTAAGATCCATTCAAGTGGACCTGCCGTCCCCAGGCTTTTCTCCTCCACACCTGCCCAGGCTGCTTCAGCCACGCGAATCCAGTTATCTATAGGGCATCTTCGTGGCCCCCTAACTTTTCCCATGTTGTTTTCTCTGCCACAAACACCCTTCCCCGCTTCTTTGCCAGTATGTGGGTAACAGACCCTTCTCCAAGAAGCTCCTGCCAGTCCCTGGGCCTAGTGAAGTCTCGTCCCCTGTGCTCTTACACCCCCCACCCACACTGGCCACCATCCCTTCAGTACTGCTGCAGCCCATCTTGCTCCACATCATCTTGGTCACTTAGCCTCTTGAATGAGGGGCTGTTTGGCAGGAATAAAAGCAAAGAAATCCTGGGATAGGCCCTTCAGCTTCTCCTAACACAGCACAGCTGGGGCAGTCAGCTGGGCACTGACTCTGTGTTGGCACATTGGACCCAGACACATGAGATCCAAGAGACAAGAGGACCTTCCTCTGAGCCATGTGGGCTGAATCTTAGGGAGGCAAAGGCAACTCAGAGGAACCCACTCTACGAGCGCACATGGGGAGGGGCTCTGGCTGGTGCGGGCAATCCTAGGATGTTGTCTAGTTTCTCTGAGACTAGATGTTGTCCTCTGGAAAAGAAGACCCAGCTCCTACTCAGGATTATGAAACTGAATTGGGGCCATGTAAGCCATCTGAGCTGATTCATTGAAGGGTACCCCTAAAGACAGTGCTAGTCTTCACCCATTCTTAATAATGGGGTGAGACCCACTGGGTGCTCCTCCAGCACCACCTGGCCATTGAGCAGGTGCACCCTCAGACAGAAGTACATAAAGAGACTCTCCACCTGGGCATTCTCTTAATGATAGGACCCAGGAATGCTTCAAAGCCAAGGGACATTTGGTCTGGCTTTGTTGCAGGCCAAGCAGACACACATGGGGGTCTGACAACAGGACAGGATGTTGTGATGGGGACAGCACCGTTCACAAAGGTGTGTCATGGCCAGGTCAGGCCTGCTGGGGAGCCCAGTGGGTTGTGAAACTTCCTGGTGGCTTTAAGGGAAGAACAGCCTGTGTGTTTATCATCTATGCACTCACTGTTTGAAGTATGGAACTCAATTGCAGGACTGGTGAGACTGATAAGGGAATGGCCTCTTTAAAGGAAATTGAGAAAGAGAGCTTCCTTCTTGATAGAGCAGACAGTACAGAATGTGCATGAGTCTGGAGTGTGGTGACTGAGAAGCTCAACCATATACCCTCTGTGCAATTTGCAACAGACGTGACTGGTGGAGGACAGTTCCTTAAAGGGCCTTGTGTGAAGCATCCTTGTTCAGGGGCCATAAGGCACCCAACCCACACCACAGCTATCTTCCCAGGAAGGCAGCATCCAATGCACTACCACAAGCTGCAGTTGTAATATTTGCCATCAATAGAATGAATCTTCTGCATCCAGGGAAATTGGGAGATGTGTGAGTGTTTGAAACAAGCAGTGATGGAGTTAGAGCTGCATTTTAGAAGCTTGACCTTGACAGCCTTTATGGGCCAGAAAAGCCCAGGTGGGGAAGAGGCCCCATGAACACAGGGGCCAGGGAACAGGGCAGATGCAGGATGTGGTGTAGGGTCTAGTCAGAGTTTGGCTCACAATGGGAAGATTCTGAGGGGAGAATTGAAGACATTAAAAAAGATAAGTTTGGTCATTAAAAAAGATAAGCCGAGAGGGTGCAGCCAGCTTTAAGGCCATAGCAGTAGATGGCAGCCCTGTGAGGGACAGGGGAGTGAGGCCAAGACCAGGCAGAGGTTTGGAAGGGAGGAGAGGAATGTGGTCTGAAAGCAACAATCCCACTGCTCCTGCCCACAGTCCCTAGACAGCCATCTGCTGCTTGTTCAAGGAGGACAGTTATATACAACTGATCCTCCTATTCCTAACCACATGCAAATTGAAATTTTTCCCCAAAAATAAACCATAAAACTAAACTTTTTCTTCTGGTCATTATTCCCTTAACAATGCAGAACAATGCCTGCTTCAATAGCATTGACAGTATATCAGTTATTGTAAATAATTTGGGGATGATTTAAAGTATTAGTATTGCAAACACCTTGCTTGGCATTTGGTGTGGCCATTCAGACAGGCTTCTCAACAAAACCTGCAACCACCAGGCAATTGTTAGGGGATCTCAACTCAAGGAGCATTGAAGACCAGGATCCATCCTGCCTGAGCCACCATTTCCTCGCCTTTTTGCTTGTGGGGCTGTGCTCTTGGGTGTGCATAGGTTATTTGCAAATTACCAAGTCATTTTATATAATGCACTTAAGCATCTACAAACCTTCAGGTCCTGGATCCTGGAACCAATTCCCACAGATATTGAGGGACAACTATGTGGCAGCTGCTCAAAAGGGGAGAATGGAGCAGTCCTTTGAGAAGAGGGAGGCTTCAGAAGGGCAAGAGCCTGGGGAATAGAGACAGAGCACCATAGAGGGAGAAGATTTTTAGTGGAGAAGTAAAATTCAGAGCCAATAGGGGGCAGAGGGATAGCACAGAGGCTGGGGCAAGAGAAGTGACCACAAAGGGATGGAAAGGAGGGTGGCTGAGGAAACTCATTCACATAACTCTGGAAAGCAGAGCTATGAGTTTTGCATGAGAAGAAGACCCCCTACCCTGTTATTGCCACTCCACCTCATAAACCAGATGACCCCATGCCAGTGAAGTATTCTTAGAGTGTTAGTTCCTTAACTTCACTAATGCTACCCCTAAACATTGAAAATTCTTTAGCAGTGCCTCTCATGCCGTGGTGGCCCATTATCGGTGGAGGATATGTTCCAAGAGCTCCAGTAGAAACCTGAAACTGTGGACAGTACTGAACCATATACACACTGTGTTTTCTCCTGAGCATACACAGCTATGATGAACTTTTACCTTGTCACTTAAATGGGACACATTGCAGCTTCTCTTTGACATATTAAAATTATCTGCATCATTCCTTTGGCATTTGGGGCCCTTATTAACGAAAATAAGGGTTACTTGACCACAATCACTGTGATACCACTACAGTCAATCTGATAACTGATCAGTTATCTGAGATGAGATGGCTACAAAACGACCAATGGGTGGATACACTGGACAAAAGAATGATTCATATCCTGGGTGGGTGGAGCAGGCCAACAAAGAAGACAAAGTTCTTGATCCTGTATTCCTGTTGGATATGTAGACTAGAGTAAGGGAATCGGACAAAACAAACAAATAAATAAATAAATAATAAAGGCTTCTGGAAGAGAAGATGCCCAAGCTGAGTGTTGAAGGGCATATAGGCATTAGCCATGCTGATTGGACAGAAGGAGTGGGAAGAGATGGCCACTTTGTGAAAGTAAGAGTCACAGCAACCTAGGAGGAGCAGAGTGGATGCTTGTGCAGGGAAGTGGGGCTAAGCCTGCCAAGGCAGGAGATGGACAAGGAGTATCTCCTGTACCTGGGCAGGCATGGTCATGAGGGTTGGAAGCAGGGGCAAGGTCCAAGGGACAGACACTGAGGGCAGACATTTAGAATCAAGAAAGGACAGATCACTTGTCAGAAGTTTCCACAGATCAGAGGAGATCAGAGATGATTAGGGTCCTTTGGCTGTGGCCACTTTGAAGTATTAGCACCAGGGACAGAGAACAGAAGGGTAAAGGTTATTTTTCTATGAAAAGTTTATTGCAGGGGAAGGGAAGAAAAGGGTCAAAGAAATTAGATAGAGGGACAAGGGGAAGGGAAAGAACCACTTGCTAGCTGTAGACCAACTTTGTAAACAGGTCCCCTAGAACACAAGGACCTGGGCTGTAGACTTTAATATGAACAACAAGAGATAACCATGGTAATAGTCACTAATATCTGTTAAACTCTTTACCTAGCAATGCTTTTGTACATCATGGCAGCCCTGTGAGACAGTGGCTATCTTTATGTCCTTTTCAGAGATGAGATAACTAAGGCACTATGAAAGTAAGGGACTTATCAAGCCTGTGTGGCTGGGAAGTGCTTGGGCTAGAATTTTAGACCAGACCCTTATGTTCTGTGCTGATCTGTACCCCTCAGCTGCCCTCTCTCCTGGGCCTGGAAAAACTGTGAGCCCCATGCAGGATTCTTGTGTTCAGACCCTCAGCACATGGTGGGGGTATTGTAGAGTCTGAGACCCTCTGATGCAGCCCCTGGTGGACTGAAAGGAAGATCCTCTCAGCATTCATGGATCCCGAGGATAATGTGCTGGAAAGCATATATCCAGGGCCCTTGTCCCCCATGGATCAGGCTTTGGAAGTACTTCTCTGTCCACGATTAACTAGTCCCCATGGTAGAAGGCTGAAACTTGTGGCTGAGGTCACCCAGGAGGCCTTCCCCATTGAGCCCCTGGCTCTGCACAGCTTGGTTTCTTCCCTACTTCTGGGTAGCTGAACTATTTCCTCTAAGCCACCTGCTGTGCCTGGAAGGAGGCCAGCTCTCCTCTGTAAGCTTTGTCCCCTACCCCAAACAGCAAAACTGAAATGAAAAATGGAGAAGCTGTTAGGAGCAAAGGAGCAGGGAGAAGCAGAAGAGGCAAGTGTTCCTGCCTCTCTTGGCACCAACAGCTGGTGTCCAGCCCAGGCCAGCAGCTCAGCATAGAAGAAAGCCATGGAGTCAGTCTGGGTTCCCATCTGGCTTTATCTGTATGAATCCACATCTTCCCCTGGCTGTTTCACTACCTTGTGGTGTCATTTCCTGCCCCTGTTATTATCTGGCGATGCCTTTACCTGCTATGTCCTTACCTAGCTATGTGACCTTGAACAAGCCAGAAGCCACATCTGGGATGCAGGTTTTCTTTTCTACAAAAACAGATCTTTAAAGTCCCCAAAATTCCAGGTGTCTATAACCATATAGAAATATTTTGCCTCTAGGATATATGTAAATATTTTTCCTCTCAACCCCACTTCTTCTGAATATGTGGCTTCCTCTGATTACTGCCACACCCCTCCTTGTTTCAGTGCTGACCTTCTGTTTTGAGGTCAAAGAGACCCAGCTGGGGAGATATGACTCACCGCCAGTTCCCCACACACTCCCACCAGGCATAGGACCTTATTCCTGGGAACCATCTAGTGCTGAGCCATCCTTGAGCCCCTACAGGATCTTAGGAGCCTCCAAAAGCCTCTCCCTTACAGATATAAGTCACTTTCCATATCCAGACTGATTCCAGATGCCACAGTGGGTTATACTCCTCTAGCTTCACAAGGGTTTCTGCCCAAGGCACTGACTGACTAATCGTGGATGAGGAAGGAGATAGTGAGGTTGAGAGGAGCTGAGCTGGGGCATTCTTTGATCTTGACTGTATCACTATAGTTCTGATGGGGCTGCAGGAGCCTGCCCTTCAGCATGGATGGAAAAGATCTGCTTTCCACAATGGAAGAGCAAGGAAAAGACAAGGAGAGCATCTTTCTACAGCTCCAAGGCGTGTAGTCACCACAAAGCCAGCCACACTACCCAGGCTGTGCTCCAGCAACGTGCACCAACACATCCCCTAAATAACCTGACTCTCACAAAGGTCTCCAGCCTTCATGGTCCCGTGAACCTCTCCTGAGCAGCCCAAGGATCCCCTCCTAGGGGACAGAATGACCAGTACAAAGGAGCAGAGCATTTGCTGAACTGCAGAAGGATTCAAAAGGCCCTCACATGGCTTTCCTCGGTCTGGTAAGGCCAGGATAGTCCCTAGCATCCCCTGCTGGTCCATAGGGTTCTTTCCTTCTGTGGTTCTGAAACTGACTGCTTCATGCATGTCCATAGGTTGTCTCCCCTGGGAAAGCAGAGCTTGACATCCCCGAATCTTCTATCCCATCAATCAGGTTCACTCTGGACAGAATACTCCAACCTCAGTTCTTGGGTTTTGCTGGGTCAGGAGGCTCAAGGAGGCTGCTAGACTCCTAAAATTGCCCCTGACAAGACGCCTTATATGTTGGTAGCTCAGCCCTAGACAAATTACTACCTAAGGGCTGAGTCCAAGCATGGTGCTGCGCTCTTGGTGCTCAGAGCTGCTGCTCTGGATGGCCTTGGCTCTACCCATCACCCACAGAGGGTGGTAGGTAGGAAAACCTACTAGGAGAGCTCCACTGCATGGCTCCCTCCACCAGGCATCTAGGGCACCTTTCAGTTTATGAAGCAATGTTCCCTGAGCCCCTCTGCATGCGGAAGGCATGGGATCTGTGCTGAGCAATGCAGACATGTCCTTGCCCTTTGCCCTTGGCAAATATTCATCATCTTGAGTTTTCACCTAAACTGTGAGGAGTGCTGCTTAGCACAGGGGAGAGAGCATGGCACTAGCCTGGGGAAGGGGAGACTTCTCTGAGAAAGGGGCATCTTTCTTGAAATTGAAGGAAAGTGGGGTGAACACCAGTTGAGCACTCTAAATACTCTAACCCACATGATAAATAAGATGATGTTTTAGTCTTGAAGTGCTGCTATAACAAAATACCACAGAACTACAGGAATTTCTTTCTCACAATTCTAGAGGCTGGAAGTCTAAGATGAAGGTGCCAACAGATATGGGTTCTGTCAAAGGCTCGCTTTCTGACTTACAGATAATAACTTTCACATGATATGGATTAGAGAGAGAGAAAGCCAGCAAAGTCTCTGGTGTGTCCTTTTATAAGGGCACAAATCTCCTATGAGGACCCCATCCAAAATGTAATTACCCCCCTAAGGTGTCACCCATCTCTTTTTAAAATTATTTTATCATTTATTTTAGTTATACATGACAGTAGAGACCATTTTGATATAATTATACAAGCATGGAATATTTTTTATTCTAATTAAGACCCCAGTCTTGTGAATGTATACTGATCTCTTAATACTATCAAACTGAAAGTTAGGGGCTCAACAAAGGAATAGGAAAGGCACAGTTCAGTCCATAATAGAGAAGAAAGAGAAGTGCAGACCATTTCAGGCAGGGGGAACCCTTCAAGCAAAGGACAAAGCAGATAGAGAGACCTGACCCCTGAGAGGCAGCCAGAGTCATGCTGAAAAAAGCCCTCATTACTCTCAGCTATGTGTGCCAGAGTGATAAACTGAGGCAGAGTGTGTCACAATGAGAAGCATACAAAACTCCCAGGCTTGGTCCTGGACCCTGCTTATGTCATACAGGAAGGCAGGGAAGATTTTTTCTTCTTCTTCACCTTTCTGGATGCATTCCACACACTGCCTCCTCACTAATGCCTCTGGGATTGCTCCGGCCACTCACATCTCCCTTCTTTTACCTAAAATTTGCATTTTGAGTGTAGTAAGCTCTTGTCTTGGGTTTTTATTTTATTGTCTTGTGTATTGAGCATTTGAACTTGTATCCTTCTCAGTACCATGCATAGAGCCAGTGTTAGGCAGAAGGTAAATAAGGATCATCTCAATTGAACTCATCCCTCCAAATCCAGACTGTTAGATTGAATAGCTGCATGGAAGGTAGAACATTTTGTCCCTGAAAACTTGCTCAGGAACTGACTCACTGAGTTGGGAGCAACAAATGCCTGATGAATGAATGCATGAACACATTCATGGATGAGATGTAAGGCACTAGGCTGTTCTGGAGGGAACTGGCCTGGTCTCTTCTATAGGTGAGGTACAGTAGGAAGAGCATCAGGTCTAGGGGCCAGTTTCTGTTCTGGTTCCACAAAACCATAACCGGCTGCTGGGAGCTGCTTGGGGGTATCATAAGGATCCTGAAAGGTATGTGCAGTGGCATGTGTGAGGGTGACCTGTCTCCTGGTCTGCAGAATGGAGAATTTGTTCATCAACCGTTTCATGCACATGTTCCAGTCATCCTGGAGTGACTTTGCTGACTTCGAGAAAATCTTTGTCAAGATCAGCAACACTATTTCTGGTGAGTGTGCCTTTGGGGATTTTACAGTACTGGGGAGGGGGATGCTGTTTTTCTGTTCAAGATGTACCAGGAAGTTAGCAAGGGTCATAGCTCAGCAGGTCAAGGGGACTTGCCACCAGTCATCCAGGCTAGCCACCTGCTGTGTCCCACACCACTTGCCTAACTTGTGGTTACCCATACTCCTGCTTAAACATTCAAGCTTCTATACCCTCAACCTCATTTTGTCATCAAAAGTCTCAAAAAAATGATATTTTTCTTTATCTGATATATAACTTTTTCTTTACAAAAATCAATAATTCATGGTGCTTCTGGACTCAATGAAGTCAAGACTTAGCTTTTTTTTTTTTTTTTAAGCATTTACATAAAAGCAAAGCTAGTTGGAAGGAGAAAAAAAAAAGAGTGAAGTTAGGTCCTTTGAACCAAGATGCGTTTTTGTTGGAACACTGGTCTTGGTAATTGGCAATAATGACATGGGAAGGAAACAGTCACAGAAAGTTAAGGAGACAAGAGTGGTTGGATAAAGAACAGTTGAAAGCAGCACTTTGGTTAACATCACCCCAGGACTACCCTCTACTCCCCTCATCTCCCTCCATGATGGGCTGAAGGACCTGAGTTCTTTATAGAGGGGTGGGTATTCTGGGAGGTGTGTGAGCCACACTAAGAGCCAGCTCAGGGAAGACAGGGTGGCATCATAGTCTGACCCAGTGGCTGGCAGAGGCATACAGTTGGGTGTGGCTAGTGATGCCTGTGGCCAACAGGCTGTTCAGTCGTACCCAGGAGAGGGGACCTAGCAGATACTCTGCTCTAGGACAGGGTCATGAGGACCACAGCCCTAGCTGCCTTCGGCACAAGGCTCATGTTGGGCCTCATTTCTCTTCCCAGAACGGGTCATGAAACACTGGCAAGAAGACCTCATGTTTGGCTACCAGTTTCTAAATGGATGCAACCCTGTGCTCATCAGGCGCTGCTCGGAGCTGCCTGTGAAGCTCCCAGTGACCACAGAGATGGTGGAGTGCAGCTTAGAGCGGCAGCTCAGCTTGGAGCAGGAGGTGCAGGTAGGGACAGGCTTTCAAGGCCACACTTTGTCAGGCAGAAGTCACTTCCTGCTGACCAGTACTCACTGGTACCCAGATCATAATCTCCAGACCTGTCTGGTCAGCCAATGGCTCCTTCCTTTTCCTGGCAGCAGCGTTAATGAGAGCCCTGGCCATTGTGCTAACTGTTTTGTGTAAGATCAAAAGAGGAATCGAAGGTGATGTTTTTCCATGATACTCACATTTGGGAGTATATTGTCAACTTTGATACCAATAATTACAAAACCTACCACTGACTAGGGGCCTGTGCTAGGCCAAGCATTGTGACAGATGTTTTTACTCAAATGATCACCCACCTTGCAAAGTGAAAAAAACTGGAGAAAGAAGCATGCTGTGTTTAAGAACAAGGTGGGGGCTGAAATAATTCTTTACATTCTAATTAGAAATGTGAACTGAGAACTTTGATATGATGATGATAAAAACAAAATTGAGTCACACAAATACAAATAGGCAAAGCCTTTACAGGGCTTCTGCTTGAGAAGGGAGACACAACTTTAATAAGAAAGTGTCAGGCTGTTCCCTGGAACAAAAGAAGGGAGCTGATTTTAAT
Source organism: Marmota marmota marmota (assembly GCF_001458135.2). Classification (NCBI taxonomy): domain Eukaryota; kingdom Metazoa; phylum Chordata; class Mammalia; order Rodentia; family Sciuridae; genus Marmota; species Marmota marmota. Next base: position 9,861,502 of record NW_026000000.1, on the reverse strand, counting down.
GTCTGCTTGCAGGAGTGGGCTGAGGGATAGGACATTAATGGGCTTTAGGTGTGACCTGTGATGGTGCTTCAACTCAACCATCTCTGCCTTGTGATAAAAATGAGTTTGGTGAAAGCACCTGGCTCTAACGATGTACCTGGTACTGTTTGAGGGTGGATAAATGAGGCTTGCTTGGAAACTGATAAACGGTAGGGTTAAGTTTGGATCTTTTCTTGGTTGTCATAAGCCAAAGTCTAGGAGTGCATTTTTCCTTTGTTCCTATGGTGGTGCTGACTGTCTGACTTACCTGGTCATATAAACAACAATAACAACACACAACCCACCACATACACACAGCACATTACTTCTCTGTAGATTTAATTGCCAGATGTGGTAATGTTGACTCAGGCTATAGTTCTCACACCTTAAATCAGAAAGTCATACATCTCTAAAAGTCAGAAAATCCTAAAATTGAAACGGATTGAGCAGCCATTGTGGCCCCTGGCCACTCAAGAAGAGACACTTTGTGACCTGCCAAATAAAGTCACAGCCTCCCACTGCTGCCTCCAGGTCAGGTGGTTACATGACATCTTTCCTTTGAGCTGGTCACTCAGCTGTGTTTTAAATTATGAGACAATAATCTAATAGCCACCAGCGACTAGACTCTTATGTATACTCACTCCTCTGTTTTTCACCCTGTCCTCATCTTCCACAAAGCAACACAATTGTTAATTCCCACATTCATGCCACCTTTCTTTGACAGACTCTTAATGATCTATGGTAAGCTTGTGAACTATGAAAACTCCTGAATACTTTCTTTTTAAGAATCTTCCGTGAAATTTATTTTTGGAACATAAATAGAAATACTATCCTGTTGTTGGGTTTTTTTGTTGGTTGGTTTTCTGATAATAATGTGTGTATGTGTTTGTGTGTATTCCTGCTGTTGGTTTCAATTCATTATTCTTCAAGATTGCATTAATTTTTGTACTTCATATCAGTCACAAAAATCAACTCAATCTGTTTTTTTTTTTTACAAGAATTGTACTGGATCAAAGCTGAGCTAATGGGCTCAGGCATAGCTGGACCAGGCTCAGATGATGTACGTTTTTCAACTCTCTGCCTCTGGTGGAGTTTTTTCTTAGAATGGTCTCCTTCGCTGGATTAAAAATGATCACAGCTTCAGACTTGGCTTCTTCCAATTTAGTACATACACCCCTCCCAGCCTCACCCACAAAGACCCCTTTTCCCAATAGTCCCAATGTCCAAGCTTGAATCCTGAGCTAATCCCCTGAGTCAATCACCACTGCCAGCAAAATGGAATTTGCTGACCAAAAGAGGACTCAGAATTTAGGGAGGCCAGAATATGTCTCTGGAAAAATCCTGGTGTTTCAGAACTGAGATGGGCCTTGTTTTCCAAAAAGATGTCTTGGGTTAACAGAAATGTCCCAGATTCCAGGAACTGCTGGTTCCCAGACCTGAGTTCCTGGGACCTCCCTTTGGGTATCATATTGGGTTATCTGTCTCAAGGTTTTATTTGCAACTATTCCTTCTGGGCAGTCGTCATTAAAGTGTCCAGCCCGTCCTGGTAACCCAGTCAGCCCTGCTCCCCACAGTTCCTTGGGCCCAACTCCTTGAAGAGATGTCCGGATGGTCCTGGAAGATGACCTCCAAAACCAGCCCTCCCCATTTTGCGAATACTAGGCTGGGATGCTCAAAGCGCATTCCTAATGTCAGACAAGAAAAGGAGGGCAGCGGCAATGGAAGTGGCGGGCTCTGGGGCGCCTTCTGGTGCCTAATTAAGGTACCACAGCCTGGGTGTTGGGTGCATGCGCAGTCGGCGCAGCTTCTTCTGCGGCTGAGCTGTGGATCCAACGAGCCACCAGAGCAGGCGGTGGCCTTTTGTTGATGTCTCCAGAAATCTCAGGCCCTGAACCGTTTCCCACCTGCAACGCCCTTGCCGCCAGCTGAACTCCGCCTTGCAACCGGAGCAGACAACAAACCGTTGCACCTGGCCTCCGCGCTGTCGTCTGGCTCCCTCTAGAGGACTCCTGGTGCAGAACGGCTGTCCACCACCCAGATCACAGGCGCGCTAGTTTTGTACTGGGGTGTGTTCAGAACTGCCGAAAAGGGTACGCATCTGGAGTCAGGGAGTCCTATGAATTTCCACCAAGTGACTCACCATGTCGCCAGCCTCAGACCAGGATGTCACAAAACATGTCAACCCTGCAGACCCTCCCACCGCATGAACCCCTTTTTTTCCATTCCCTACCTACTTCTCCCTCTCCAGGGGGACCCTTGCGGGGCAGGGAGGCGGGCGGGAGATGGGTGGCAAGGTGGGGGGGCACCCACAATGGCTACTTTGCCCAGTTTTAAATTTTATGTGTCACTTTTTGGTATATGACTTCTCTCATCTATTTTATCTAAACTTTACCTTCTTTCTATTAAACTGCCATTCTGGGTGCTCTTTGACCAACTTTCATGAGGATCAAGCTGGTTTCAGGTAGAATAAGTGTATAATTAGCTGCTGCCAGTCCTTTACCTTACCTGGGAATATACTTCGTGTGCATCAACCTTTGAATTAGAGGTCAAAAGAAATATAAATTGTGAACTCCACTGAGTTTCTGGGAAGAGAAAGGGCTCCCAAAGACCATCATTTCTTACCCCTAATCCAATCTGACTCTTGGGTTCAACTCTGCTGATAGTGATTTGGACTCCTCTGCCTCCTGCAGCAAGGGAACATTTTCATTGTGGACTATGAGCTGCTGGATGGAATTGATGCCAACAAAACTGACCCCTGCACACACCAGTTCCTGGCTGCGCCCATCTGCCTGCTGTATAAGAACCTGGCCAACAAGATTGTCCCCATTGCCATCCAGGTAGGCTGCTTATCTCTAGCTTTTCTGGACCTCTCTGCCCTCAGGTGGATGTGGGGATGCAAGACCTGGGGGAGGAATTTCCTAAGCAGCTTCATGTGCATCTCCAGGAGGGGAAGACAGCTCTGCCTCGTGGTCTAAGGAAGGTGCTGAAGCTGAAGGAAAAATAAGACATTAGAACTTTTTGCCTCCTGCAGGGAGGAAGAGAGGGCTCCATTCTCCCAGATATTCTTGACAAATCTCTGGCAGGGTAAGACATGCTTTTGAGGATCTGCTCTGGAATGATAGCCCTAGCCAGGGCCCCCAAATCAAGATGCCCATAGGTAGGTGAAGTTGTGAATCGATCTGGAGATTGAGGCCACCAATAGGCACCATGGGCACGAATGTTAGGAAATGGGACAGCCCTGGGACACTTTCCTTGATGCCTATGGGTTCTTGCATTCTCAAAGATAGTGAAGGATGGGGGAAACAGTCTGGGGAAGAGGCAGTTCTGCACACGGTTTCACCTGCCCTGCACAATGGGAGCAAGTACATAGACAGCAGGGATCAGGCCCAGAACATGCAGGACAGGACTAAATAAATGATGACCACTGGGAGCTGGGAGAGGGACTGTACAGGACCCTATATGGGGATGGGAAGATGCACATTCAGCAAACAATGCCTGAGCACTGGATACTGGATGCTGAGAGCATTATGGCAGTTGGATTTGTCATGCCCTAACCACACTCCAAGATTATCTAGGGGTTACCTGCCCAGTCCTCAAAACCTTACCCTCAATTTAGAAATCTAAAAAATACTGAAACTGCATGTATTTCAAAACCTTATAGCAAATTCATAGGCTGCAAATAAACCTTCTATGAACCAAAAAGAAAAGCTATTTAGAGTTTCTCCCATTCAATGTGATATGCAAATGGCCACTACAAAAATTGTATTGTAATATAAAATATTATGTTTCCCCAGACCCAGAAAAGTGGGGCAAGTCACCTAATGAAATATACACACTGCTAAAATCCTAAAATCTTTTTAATTCTAAAGCACTTTGGCCACTGGGGTTTCAGATAGGGAATTGTCTTCATTCATGTAGATCATTTTCCTCAGATAAGGAAATTGAGGCACAGGTGCACAGTGTTAATCAGAGTGCTGGGATTCAAGCCATGCTCCTCCAGTCTCCCAGGGGCACAACCTCCACCCCAAGGAACCCCCAGTGCGTTATCAGAGAGAAGCCCTATGCCTGAGAAAGAGAGGCAGAAGGAACAGGTGACATAGGAAAGAAATCATCATTGGGAGATGCCAGAAGAGGGGCTGGTTGCCACTGACATATACTTCCAGAGGAGCCTGTCCAGTCAGAGGAGTGGCTTAAATCCCAGCTCTGCCACTTGACAGCAGACCCTGTGACTTGAGCAAGCCAAAGGAGCTTCTGAGTTTCTCTCCTCTCCTGAAAATTGCAAACTTTGCAAACTATAAAGACCCAAGTGATACAGAAAAGTACCAAAGGGAATTTCACCTTTATGTAAATGTAGAAGAAAGAAAGTTTCATGGATTAGAGGAGAGAAAACATGGGGAGACAGGAGGGAACAAAAAGGAAGGTGGGAAATGGGATTGGAATCAAATTCTTTGTACGTATGTATGATTTTGTCAAAATGAACCCAAATACTATGTATACTTATAATGCTCTAAAACAAAACATGTAAATGAATGCCAGAGAACGATAAATATGAAATCTGTTTCTCTGAGAGTTTTTTTTTTTTCTTTTTAAAGACCTGATCATTAGACTGATGGGAAAAAAGTGGAGAGGGGCTAGCTCAGTAGTAGAGCTCCTGGCTTCTATCCCACCCCAAAAACAAAAAGAAAAGAGAGAAAGTAAAATATACAAGAGTAGAAATAAGAAAGGAGATTTTTAGATTATAGATTTTTTAGAAAGAGTAATTGTATGACAACAAATTTGGAAAAAATCAAAAGAAAATTCATAAAAAGCTTGGGAAATATAAATTAGAAGAAACTAGAAAACAACCCAGTTTCCATATAACAATAGGAAGTAAATTAAATGTCTAGACTGGTGCAAGGTCAGTATGCTGAGCACCTAGGTTTTAGCAAACCTTTAAACAACAAATGTTTCCAAAGCTCTTTGAGGTATTGGTATGTCCTCAAATTCATTCTTCAAGCTGGCGTAGCCTTAGTTCTGAGACTGGATACAAGTAAGCTACAAAAGAAAATTTAATCCAAGTTAGCAATCAAGATTGAAAAAGAAACTTTTAAAAATGATACTAGCAAAGTGATTGCTGTAGTGTAATAATGACTAATATGTTACAACCATGTAGGGTTTATTTAAGATATTTCAGTATCAATAGAGCACAGTGTGGTATAAGCACAATAAGGAGAAAGCTTATATTATGTCAATTGATCAAAAAAAGGAATTTAATAACATGTTGTAACCATAACTAGTAAAAGTTAAAATAGGCCAGGTTTGGTGGTGCACATATGTAATCCCAATGGCTCAGAGGATAGAGAATTCAAAGCCAGCCTCAGCAACAGGGAGGTGCTAAGCAAGTCAGAGAATCCTGTTTCTAAATAAAATACAAAATAGGGCTGGGGATGTGGCTCACTGGTTAAACGCCCCTGAGTTCAATCCCCAGTAACAACAGCAACAAAAAAAAAATAAAATAATAATAGAATGAACTTATTTATGTAGAACCTAGACAACATGTATCATTCAAAAAGATACAAATCTAAAGGTATTACCATTAAAATCATAAACAGGAGTGTCGATATGGGGCAGGGATGTAGTTAAATCAGAGTGCTTACCTAGCACACTTGAAGCCCTGAATTCATCCTCAGCATTTCAAAACCAAACCAAACCAACAAACAAAAATACTGATATCACCATTGTTATTCAACATTATTTTAGAAGTTCTATCATGCGCAATAAAGCATAATGAATAAATTGTAAGAGAATTGGGAATATTATCTTTTCAAATAATGGTATGACAGTAGACCTAGAAAACACAAGAGATGTTCAGTTTTTAAAAATCTATTTGAGTAAATAAGTTTGTTTAGCTCAGTGTCCAGACAGATATATTCCCAATAAATTAAATAGCCTTTCTTCATGCTAACAACAAAATGGAATGCCAATATCAAGAAAAACTGCAATCATTTTAAAGGATATATAAATAAATATTAACAATGATTTGATATTGAATTTCTATTCAACTTGTATGATACAAAGATACTACTATTATGTATAATTATAATGCAGTAATACAAACATTTAAGAAAAGGCCAATTCTATCAAATATTATTATATAAAGGCCAATTCTATCAAATATTATTATATAAACTTAATGTGCTTCCAATTAAAACCTTAATCAAATTCTTTATTGGGGATAGTGTGAGGAGACTAAAAAAGCACACAAGACAACTAAATAAAATAACTTAAATATTCATATAGGAGAAGAAATCTTCAAAGACAGGCACAAATTTTTGAAAAAAGAAAAACAGAAAGAGACCTTTCCCTGATGGATATGAAGAAATATTTTAAGGTCACTGGTTAAAGCAGATGCTATGCATGAGGACAGATTGGGGGTGGGAGGATGGTGCAGAGTCTAGAAATAGGCCCCCCATATAGAGGAATTTAAGATGGGTTTTCAACTCAGGGGAAGGGAATGGTATTTTTATGGTGTTATCATACTGCCATTGCATAGGGAGAAAACAAACTGGACCCCTCCTTTGTGCTATTTACAAAAATAAAACTCAAATAAAATAAAAACTAAGATAAAAAAGTAAAAGAGAATGTGGAAAAACAATGGATAATGTGAGGATTGAGTCTTTTAAAGTGAAAACAAGAAACCAAGAAGTTATAAGGGAAAAGATAGACATATTTGATTATGTAGTATTTAAACATTGAATAGTAAAATACACCATAAACAAAGTCAAAAGGCAAATAAAGTAGGTGAGTTAGCTGCCACACCAGTCGCAGATAAAGGATGAAAATCTATAATACACAAAGAGCTCCTTCAAACAGATAAGGAAAAAGACAAATCCCTCAATTAAAAAAAATGGCCAGAGAATATGAATAGTCTATTCACAGAAAAGGAGATGTAAGGGGACAAACATCATATGGAAAAATTCTCAGCTTCACCAGCAGTTAGGGATGCTAATAAAAGTTAACGATGCGTATTAGATATGTCCCAGATGTCCTGGGGGTGAGGGGTGGGGTTCTGAAATACATTAGCAAAATGGAAAAGCAAAACAAAACTGTATAGATACTATGAATTCATTTATGTAAAATGAATACAAAGACACAAGACACCATATACTTGAGCAGCTACCTGGTCACCCACTTGGGAACATTGGGGTTACGTGTGTTAGGAGTCAGTTGAGCAAAAGAAGAAGGGACAGATATTTCTTCTAATAAAATTCTGTTTATGGAAAATTCAACAGATAAATATGAATATATGCAAAGACCTAATGAATAAGGCTTACCAGAAGGTAGTGGTCAGCTCTTAGATATGGATCATAAAATGTTCTCTTTCTTGAGCTCTTCTTTAATAACCAATTTATTTTTTACAATAAGAAAATACGATTTTGTAATCAAAAACAAACAGCTACTTCCTTATCACCCCCCACTTCCCTCTCCCCCAAAATTTGAAAAACACAAGCAAATTGCCCAGGGGACATTCTGGAGTACCACTGTAGGCTAAGGCCCTGGACAGGAGTGGGATGCTGTGAAGGATATGTGAGAGGGCAAAGTGCAAAGTGAGCCTAAGAGCTCATTGAGGAAATGCAAATGCAGTGCTGATTTGCAGAGAAAGGAGAGAAGGGAGAAAGTGGTGTGGTAGATCTGAAATGGGCAGAGAGTGGAACTGTCCCAGATCAGCTCTTTACCTCCTATGTGACTTGGGAGAGCTACTGTTTCCACTCAGAGCCTCAGTTTCTCCCTATGTAAAATGGAAATGATAAGGAATACCTGCTTTGCAGAGTCATCGTGAAGATTAAGTGAGATAGTACAGGTAAAACCCCTACCACACAGCAGAGAGTCTCCAGGTCCCAAAGCCTATAAGGGAGCATATTAGGAATGTTTTAGAGAATGTCAGGACTTTATCAGAGGACACCTAGGAGGCGGGGCACAGTGGCAGGTGCCTGTTGCCAGGGCAGCTAATGCAAATGAGTAAATCATCGGAGAGGTGGAGATCCTGAGGACTTTGAGCCCTGGGGTTATTTCAAAGGGGCAAGAATTTGATCTGCACAAGGTTCTCCCAACCTCTTAATTTTCCGGAAAACTTGATCATTCAAATTTTAGCTGAAATTATCTAATTAAAGATGGACAATGGATCCGATTAATAAAAGACCAAACAAGAATACTATTGGAGGCCAACCTCTGCTCTCCTGTCTTTCCACCCGTCTCTCTCCACCAGAGGCAGCTGTTAGAACAGCTCTGTCCCTTAGCCTGTACAGAAGCCACTGGCTTCGCATGGCTCTGGAGCACCTTGAAACTCAACTAGTCCAAACCAAGAACTGCTATAGGTGCAAAGTACGTGCCAGATTTCAAAGACTTAGAATGGGGCAGGGGATGAAATATTTAATAGTTGTAGATTGGTTTCATGTTTTGAATATACTGGGTAAACTAAAATTATGTCATAAACCTAAATTTCACCTGTTTCCTTTTATATTTTAAAACATGGTTTCCTGAAAATTTGAAACTCCTAATTTGGTTCACATTATAATTCTACAGGATAGTCCTGTTTTAGAGGAAGAAACAGACAAGGAAGTCACTTTCCAAAATAGTGGGACATAGCTGAGTGCCTTCCTCAGCTGGGTCAGTTCTCTGTCTCTGCTGGAACCACACTGGTCTCTCCAACTGCACAAAGCCCAGCCAAGTCTCTTCCCAGCCTGCTCTCAGCCTTGGCAGCTACTGCTGGCACATTGTTCCCCCAAGTCACTTTAAATGCCAGCCCCTCCATGATTCCCTGTCCTCATTTAAGAGATGGGGTAGCCCTAACATCTGCCATCCAGACTCCCCAGAGATCTCACTGTTGGGTACTGAAATGATGCTGGTATTTCATGAGTGATGTGTGGGGTTAGGGTGTGGCTCAGTGTTACAGTACTTGCCTAGCATGCATTAGGCCCTGAGTTTGAACCCCAGCACCAACTGCCCCCTCTCTTTTTCTCTCTCTCTTTCGCTCTCCCTACCTCCCTACCCCGCCCCACTCAAAAAGCCAAAAAAACACAAAAAACCGGGATGATTAAGGATGAATGCTGTCACAGGTGAAGCTAGGGATCAATGGTGGGCCAGGCAGAGAGGGTGGAAAGACCAGAATGTAGAGACATTGGAGGCCAGATCACCAAGGAGTTTGAGGATTTCATTTTCTGGCATTAAGAGATGACTGAATATTTTTCAAGAGGAGATTAATATAACATGACTTGTACTTTAGAGAAAAATCACCTTGGCCCCAGTGTGGGGTTCAAACTGGAAAGAAGGTGGTGAGCTGGGCCTGTACTACAGGCTACATCCAGCTATAGGTCTAGAGCCCAGGGCAGGGCTCAAATTGCTCAATCTAAGATGGGGCAGCAAGAGGGCCCCAGAGCCCTGGTCCCAGAGGTGCTAATTGAGGGCAAGAAGGGATGACCTGGGCAAACCCTGGGGAGCCCTAGACTTCAAGGGAAGGATACTTTAATCTCTACTTCCCAGAGACAAGGGTCTGGAAGTTCAAGAAACAGCAGTGGGAGACTAGTAGGAAGCCAGGAGGGAAAAGGTCAAGAGCAGAGATCACATCCATCTTCACCTCCCTCTTCTTGTGATGTCTCCATGTGGCCTAATAACAACTCCATGAGGAATTACTGTCCCTGGGGTGCAGAAAGACTTGGTCAGTCATCTAGGGTTGTCCAGGTTATAAGTGTCATAGCTAGGACATGAACCCTGGGCCCCTGGAGGCCCTCCATGCTTGTGTTGTGATTTGAAAGTCACTATTGAAGACATTTAGATTCTTTTGTAGTCTAGAGCAAAATATACAATGTAATGTCTTTCTTCAACAAATCAGCTCAACCAAACCCCAGGAGAGGAGAATCCTATTTTTCTCCCTTCGGATGCCAAATATGACTGGCTTTTAGCCAAAATCTGGGTGCGTTCCAGTGACTTCCATGTCCACCAGACCATCACTCACCTTCTGCGCACACACCTGATATCTGAGGTTTTTGGTATCGCCATGTATCGCCAGCTGCCTGCTGTGCACCCCATTTTCAAGGTATGCCAGTTCTAGCCCCACCTGAAGAAGGAGAGCACTGGGGAGGGTAGCTGACATCCCCTCAGGGGGTCTGTGGCTGGGGTGAGTAGCAGAGAGGAACGCAGGGAGACATGCTCAGGGAGGCAGTAATGCCTTACATGGAAGAAAGCAGCTGGGATCCTGAGGGGTCCTTCAGATGTAAGGTTAGGACAGGGCCCAGGGCCTAGACCTGACACGGAGCCTGGCTGGCTGGGAAGTAGAGGTTGAAAATCTTCCTTCCATCTTCCTGAAACCTGCCAGCACGATTGCTAGAGTAACTGAAGGCTAAAGAGTACCTCTATGCCTCAGTTTCCTCATCTATAAAGAAAGTTAAAGTAACATCCTGCCTCTTAGGATGATGGTCAGGATTAAAATAATTAATAAATTCAGAGAGCTTAAGCAATGCCTAGCACATAGTTTAGCACTAGAAAAGTGTTGACTATTGGGGCTGGGGTTGTGGCTCAGAGGAAGAGCACTTGCCTAGCATGCATGAGGCACTATACCACATAAAAATAAAATAAAGGCATTGTGTCCACCTATAACTAAAAAAATAAATGTTTTTTAAAAAGAGAAAAGTGTTGACTATTATCCTTTTTATCATTATTGTCATTGCCGTTGCCATTAAGCATTAAGCTGTGTCCTCCAGGCCTCTAGCAATTACTTAGCAAGAAGATGGGCACCCAGACCTTCACTTCCTCACTGTATTCAGCATCATCCTTTGGATTATGAGCTGGGGTGGGGATGCTCAGCACCCAGGAGGCCCTTTCTGAGGTCTTTGCTCTTTCCCTGCCCAGCTGTTGGTGGCACATGTGAGGTTCACCATCGCCATCAACACCAAGGCCCGCGAACAGCTCATCTGCGAGTATGGCCTTTTTGACAAGGTAGATGCTCTCCGACATGCTTGGTACTTGTGATATCCCTGCTCGGTTGTCTCTACAACCCATCTGAAGTTAGATGCCCTTTAATGAGGCTGGGCCGCTGGGTGGAGGCTTGGAAAAGGCAGAAGACTGGAGGCTGTACTTGAAGCTAACTCCCAGCTTCTATGACTAACCTCCAGGCCTTGCCACCAGTCAACGCACCCTCTCTTCTTCTCAGGACATCACCAGGTCTTCCTCCTTGTGATGTCTCTTTGTCACCTGTTACCACCCCTCCCCTCTCCAGGCCCCAGAGCCTCATTCCTCATAGACAACTGACCTCATACACACCAAATATCTGCGTCCCCTTCCCACATTGCACACCCCTACCATTCTGCCTGGGACCTGCCTAACATTCTGAGCACAGCCTCCCACCCTCTTTCCTTCCATGCCCTTAATGTACCTGACCCATAACCCAGTCTCCCCCAAGCAAGGCATCAGGAAACCCGGTCACCCACCGGTGGGTGCCTACACATCTGCCAGCTGTCTGGCTGCCTTCCTGCAGGTGGCAGCCTATCCCTCCCTCCTCTCCTGCAGCACTGCAATACATGGTATTCAGTCCCTTTCAATGGGTGGGGAGGGGTTTCTCCCTGTTACCTCATCATGGGGGTTGGAAGGCTAGGCCTTCTACAAATTAAACATCACGCATTCCCCACCTCGCAGGCAAAAGGTTTGCCCTTCTTGCTCTGCCACCCCATTGCCCTCCCACCTTCTCGTGGATGCAGGGATGAACTCCTGGGCTGGACAGCTGGGCAGGAGGAAAGCCACCCTCAATCAGGGGCTCTCTCCTCCTATCCAGGCCAATGCCACCGGAGGTGGCGGGCACGTGCAGATGGTACAGAAGGCCCTGAAGGACCTGACCTATGCTTCCCTGTGCTTTCCTGCGGCCATCAAAGCCCGGGGAATGGAGAGCACTGAAGACATTCCCTACTACTTCTACCGAGATGATGGGCTGCTGGTGTGGGATGCCATTCAGACGTGAGTAATGGCAGGTGTCTTTGGGAAGGAGGCCCCAGGACAAGTCAATGGGGAGTGATCTGGCTCAGTGGTTAGGCACTGATGGAGGGAGGGGCTGAGGGGATCCTGAGTCCTGGCATTAAGGAGTGACACTAAGGTCAAAGATGGGTCATTTATTCCTGCCGGCCCCCTTCTGAGCCAGGTTCACATCCGAAGTGGTGAACATCTACTATGAGAGTGACCAGGTTGTAGAAGAGGACCAGGAGCTTCAGGACTTCGTGAAGGATGTTTACATGTATGGCATGCGGGGCAAGAAGGCTTCAGGTGGGCCACAGCAGCTCTTCTGTGTCTCTGACTGCCCTGGGGGACTTGGTGGGATCCCTCTCAGTGGTGTGCTTGGAAAGGTTGTCCCCTGCTGGATTATTTGGCACAACAATTTCTCCAGCACTTGCAGAGATGCTGAGAGCAGTGGGCTGTGGGGCAGGGGTCAGGGTGAGAGGCAGTGTCAGGGGTCCCTCCCCCCGGTGGTGGGGGGGAGAGCTCAGCCATGGTTTCCCCTCAGGCTTCCCCAAGTCAATCAAGACCCGGGAGAAGCTGTCTGAGTACCTGACTGTAGTGATCTTTACGGCCTCAGCCCAGCACGCAGCGGTGAACTTTGGCCAGGTAAGCTGGACAAGGGGAACCCTCAGGGCGGGAACTCGCTCAGAATCCCTTCATCCACTGCTGGCTGGTGAAGCTGGGCCCACCTTTGCCTCCTCCTCTGCTCTGGGCACTGTCTTTTCCTCCTGGCCTTAACAGCCTTTCCCTTGACAGACTCTGGACCTGGAATCAGTGTTTATAGGCACCTATTCCACCAGTTCAGCGAAGGAGGATCCGGCTGTGGGCTGCTAGAGGGAGAGTAGGGTGGGGACCAGAAAGGAGGGAATGGAACCTTGGAGAGGAGGTGCAGTACCCTAGGAGGGATGGTGACACCCAAGAGGAGGGGCAAAGGCGAACGGGCAGTGCCCTGTGGGTCAGGCAGTTGCAGATATGGTGGGTTGCAGGTGGGCAGGTGGCCGGACTTCCGGGTTGCCCACTTCTGTGGGTACTGTCTCTGCAGTACGACTGGTGTTCCTGGATCCCCAATGCTCCCCCAACCATGCGTGCCCCACCGCCCACGGCCAAGGGAGTGGTGAACATAGAACAGATTGTGGATACTCTGCCGGACCGTGGCCGCTCTTGCTGGCATCTGGGTGCAGTGTGGGCGCTGAGCCAGTTTCAGGAGAATGAGGTGAGAAGGCAGGATAGGAAACTGGAAGATCACCCAAGGTTTAACCCATTTCTCAAGTTCAAGGTTTTATTTGTTACAAAGGGTGGGGGGGGGTGGGGACCATGAAGGAGGGAATGGAACCTACAGCAAGGAATCCTGACCTCCAAGGCTGGAGGGCCCAGAATCAGCTGCAGGTGCTACCAAATCTTCAAGTGAGGCCTAGAGAGATCTCAGAGTGGTGGGGCTAGTGAGGGCGCAGGCTATGACTTGTTCTTCCTAACTGTAGCTTTGTACCCACTGACCATCCTCTCCTCCTTTCTCCTTCTCCCCTTCCCTCCCCTCTGTTAACCACCATTCCACTGTCAACTTCTATGAGATCAACTGTTTAAGGCTTCACACATTAGTGAGATCATACACTATTAGAATTTCTGTGCCTGGTTTATTTTATTTAACATAGTGTCCTCCAGCTTCATCCATGTTATTGTAAGTGACAAAATCTTATTCTTCATTATGACTGAATAGTATTTTACTGATTACATATGCTACATCTGCATCAGAGCAGGTGGCAGAAGGTAGAGGAAAAGGGGAGGTGAGCAGACGTTCCTTCCCTGTCCTCTCAAGTGATGGTCCACAGGGGTGGCACAAGGCCTGTCACTTTGTGTGGTCCTATCTTAGATTAAGCTTTCTGCCCATGTCTGTGCCCTCAGCTGTTCCTAGGCATGTACCCAGAAGAGCACTTCATTGAGAAGCCTGTGAAGGAGGCTATGGCCCGATTCCGCAAGAACCTGGAGGCCATTGTCAGCGTCATTGCTGAGCGCAACAAGAACAAAAAGCTGCCCTATTACTACTTGTCCCCAGACCGGATACCAAACAGTGTGGCCATCTGAACCTTGCCTGTGGCAGTCTCACGAGCTGCTCTGGAAAGCCAGACTCCAGCTCATGTGGCAGGCTCTGGCCTCCTGGCAGCTCACCTGTCTTCCATGGAGCCCAGCAAGTGTGTTCTGGTTTCCTGATGGGCTGGCTACAAACCAAAGTCTCCTCCAGGATGGATCAGGTTGTACCAAAGCTTCAGTGCATTTTCGTGTTTATCCCTTCATCTTTAGAGAATCCCATCCATTATTCCAGGGACCCTCCTGTATAGAGGACTGCAGAGCCTCCTGCCCATGCTCAGCTGAGTCCTTCCACGCTAAGAGTGACAGCAAATCAGAATAACCTATGCCTGTTCATTTTGGAGATGGGGAATTTCTGTGCTACTTAGTTTAATTTCTTGCACCTAACTACTAGGTGCCCAAATAACTTCTTGTTGAATGAATTAAGAATTGGTTGCCATAAAAATAAAGTTCTTATTTTAAACAGGTTTTGTTCCACATGATATATTCCAGTCACTCCGAACAGTTCACTACCCCACCTCTGGCACCACCTCCGCCTCATGCATACATGTGTGCCTGCACTATGTTCTCTGTGATTCCATCTGGGCAAAAGCCTGCCCCCCGAGGTCTATATGAAAGGGAGGTGATTTCTTCCTCTTCTTTTCCCAGACTGCTCTCACTCTTTCTTCAGAACACATCCCAAATGCCATCACCTCTGGGAAGGCATCCTCCATTGCTCAGATAGAGCTTGTCTCTCCCCAGGGCTTTGTGTGACTGTGTTGTTGCCCTCCTGTGTGTTCACACCCTAAGAAGCAGAGCTACTGGGAGGAGAGGGAACCTGCCTTATCTATACTTGTGCCCTGGGGCTGACATAAGAGAGCCACACTAAATTACTCCCTTGTTTTCCTGGTAGGACTGACAGATTCCAGGCATTGACTTTAGAGTTGGGTGCTGATTTTCTTCCGCAGCAGGGTTTGCAGCATGACTTGCAGAAAACTGGGAACTGGAAAACTTAATTTGGTCACTGGCTATTTAGATCAAACTTAATTCATTATGTGTAAAATTTACCAAAAATTAATGAGATAACTTTTAACAGTAAAAATGCTTCCTCACACAAAAATTTTACCCCCCATACCTTAAATAGGGAGCCCTTACAGTGAAAATAAGTTTTCTTTTCTAAATATCAATATCCAGAGAAAAGGCATGATTTAAATCATGAAAAGCCAAAATCAAATCATGTCAATCAGAAATAAAAAGAAAAATTCTAAAAGTTTTATTGAAATATATATTGTGATAATAATATGCATCTGTATACGCTATCTATATTAAATCAGTTCTAATGTATTCTAATGTCCAGTAAAATCAGTAGATAAAAATGTTTAATGATATTTATTGATCTCCTATATTGAAAGGTAATAAGTTGGAAAATTATTGTTGTACCCAAACATGAAAGGTCCCATTTTGAAAGGTATCATTCCCCTAATAGGCAGGTGGGTTTTATTATGACCTTATAATCTATCTCGACATAAACACTGAAGCCAAGGCAGAATGAAATCTCTAACTATGGCATTAATGGCATGTAATCTGAGGCTAAAACTTTTGAGCCACTGGAATGACCATATGAATTCAATTTAGTGGCAACAGCTGTCATAATTTCAACTGCTTATTTATAAGACTCAAATCTGACCTTACTGTATTTATCAATTAAAGAGTTTATGCAAATGAAAGTACAAATAGTAGGCTAGTTAAAAATTTTATTTTATTTTATTTTTTAACTAGGGATTGAGATTTAGCTCTGTGGCAGAGGGCCTGCCTAGCACATGCAGTCCTTGGCCCTGAAAAAAAAATTAAATATTTCAGGATGTTTTGTTGATTCTAAAAGCCTATACTGAAAGGTGATTAGATCTGGCTTAATCTACATTACTAACGCAAGGTAAACAATATAAAACCAGGAATTTAAATGTACATGTTTACATAACTGTGGCTGGTTACTTTCTGTGCCATAAAGCCTTCTTTTGTCTATCTTCTGATTTCACTTCTAAATGGAGTTCTGTTGACAAATGCTAATATTTACTAAAACTTCTTATAATAGCTAGAGAAAGGAATAGCCTAACAAAACAGAAATAAAAAAGCAATAATAATAATAATAATTTTTGTTTTCCAATTAAGAATTTAAATTAAGCTTAGTCTTTAGGTGAATATTTGCTTCTTTTTATTTTATCTGATTTTATTTTATTTGTGTGTGTGTGCTACTGGGGATTGAACTGGGCCTTGTGCATACTTGGTAAGCACTCTACCCACTAATTTCATCTCCAGACATTTTTATTTTATTTTAAAACAAGGTCTCTCTAAAGTTCCCAGGCTGGCCTCAAACTTGCCATCCCCCTGCCTCAGCCTCCAAAGTAGCTAGGATTACAGGTGTGCTCCATTGCACCCAGCTATTGATCTCTAGGAAATACTTCTACTTACACCAAAGTGTGCAACAAACCACTTGGAGAAACACTAAATGTCACCAGGTTCAGTGCATGCAAGCATCTCAAAGGTCCATCCACAAATTCATCACTCAATATAAATGAACAAGTCCTCAGGAAAGAAATGTAAAAGAATTAAAAATTCCCATTGTACATTATTTCATACCTCACAATTGTAACTGATCATCAGTGGTTTCCAAAACCACTAATATGTTCTACACTTTTATCAATGAACACTCTGTTCTTTACATTCGAAATGGTTTTGTCCACACTTCTGGCAAACTCCTTTTCTATATTTTAGACTCAGTCTGCTATGTGAAGTGTTCCTTGATTATGGGTATTGTTCTGTTCCCAAGATAAACAGGTGTTTCATTCTTTGGGGCTACCTTAGAACTTTATCAATTTTGATACTATATCTTTACCACTTGAAAAGTAAATCATTTCTTTATGTGTCATTCCCTTATACTCCTGGATTGAAAGGGAAAAAAATTTTTAAATCACCTTTGTGTGAACGGTTTCTGTTTATTTGATTCACATAAGTACTTACTGAGTTCTGATGTGCTAGTGTGACTAAAAAGTTGTCAGGGATGATTTCTCTAGTGGTAATGCGTGAGCTGAGACTTCAAGGGTGAAGGTAAGCCAGCCAGCATGCAGGAAAGGGTGAGAGCATAGCGGGTTGTAGCAAGAGAGGTGGATGAGTGTTACTTGGGGTGTGTACTTGTCCAAACATATAGGTATTGATGAGGATTAATGCCAGAGGAAAAGGCAGACAGGGAAAAAGACTGAAAATAGAGGGTAGGCAGAAGTCATATTGTGAAAGCCTTAAAAGTATATTTAAAATGCTTAAATATTAATGTTTTAAAGAGTGGTTCTTGGTCACAATTGCAGTCTCAATGCTGTGGGTAGGATGAATATGAGAGACACATAGATAAGCTGAAGGAGATGAATACATAGAAGGCAACAGTGCAAAATAAGATTATGTAGGCCTAAATATTCCATAAATATTCAGGGTATTTTCTGTGCACAATGTAAAATGCATTTTTATTAAATGAATAGATGTACAAATCCGTGTCCCTGGAAAACTATGCTGCTCATAACTACAAAAGGTATCAAATAAGATGTCAGATGATCTACATAGATAGTGTAAGTTTTTTGTGTTTACTTAGTTGGTTTTCTATTTCACATCCTTCTAGGTTGAGGGCACTCATTTTTTTTAATTGATTTTATTTTTTAACTTTATGACAGCGGAATGCATTACAATTCTTATTACACATATAGAGCACAATTTTTTATATATCTGTTTGTATATAAAATACGTTCACACCAATTCATGTCTTTAGGTGTTTTGTTAACAGTATATTGATTCTTGGATCTACAATGCTCAACAATGAATAAGAGGCTTAGTGGTAGAATGTATGGCTAGCATGCAAAAGGCTCTGGTTTCAACCCCCTTCCCCCAAAAGAAAAAGAACAAATAAAAAAAAACATTAAATAAAAACAAACAATTCAATGATTCAGGTAAATAACTTTAGTCTTACAGCTCCTAGTCACTACCCTAGGATAAAATTGCTTTGCTTCTATCATGCATAATATTAAGTCTATAGGTAAGGGGGGAATGTATATATTATATTTTGTAATTCTTCCTACAGATTTGATCACATGAGTGATTAAGGACATTGAATTAACTGCCACATAAAGTAGAATTCTGTTTGGTGTAATTAATCACATATACTGTTATAGTAGAATTAATACTGAGAATTTTAGAATTGGGTTTTCTCTGTTTCCCAAATGGGTCTTACCTCCTGGGCTCAAGCTAAACTTCTGACTCTGTTTCCTGAGAAGCTTGGACTACAGGCAAGCACCACTGCACAGCTCTCCAATAAGCATTTTTTTAAAATCAGAAAAACATTTGTATCATATAATCTGTATCTGTGAATTCCTAATATGTATAGGGATTCCAATGAGGTAACTTTAAAAATAGAAACACCTGAAATAAAGGTTATATTTTAAAAATAATTTTTTATGTTTGTAAATACCTTAAAAAAAGGATACCAACATTGACATTTGCCTCATTTATACCAAACCTCCGATCAAATTTGGAGTAGAAAAGATTAGAAATGGGAAGACTGCTTGTATGTCAATGTTTTATATATTTCTTTCAAAAAACATTTTTATTGTAAAATTTGCCTTATTTGAATATCCTAACATCTGTCATCCCTATGGCTTTATTTAGAACATAATCTGTCATTTCAAAGGTAGGCTGGATGGGTTTAGAAACAAGATATTAAATAAATATTGTATATGACACATAATAGTAGTTCGTAATTCAAGATGCAGTTATTTTTTTTCACCTTCAAGTGAGGATATTTTTCAGGAACTACTGAAAAGCAAAGAGTCATATAATCATTTATATGTTAATGATAACACCAACCATACAGTTATGAAGAAGTTCGTGTGAAGCTAAATCTTCATGCTTAGCTTTGATTACTTTAACTTTGCGATTTTTTTTCCTGGTTAGGACAGAAATGTGACAGAAATATACTGAAGAAAAATGAGGAATATGGGTTTACTAAAGCATAAAGTTAGTATTCCAAAAGGGAGGTTGTGTTTCCAATGACCATAAATAAAATAGGAAAATGTGCATATACCAATGTAAACATGCTGTTTGATGGAGAGAAAAGTGATCTCCAATTAGAGGAGCAAATCATGACCCACAGAGGATAAATGTGAAGGCTGAAGATAGAATATAACAACATTTATCTTCAATGGAACACATCAGAATCACCTACACCATTTAATTACATGTATCCTATTGCTCACATTGTTCTGCAAGTACAAAGTTGTGATAACAGTTCAATGGAATGTATAATTCATTTTTTATGAAAGAAAGTT
Source organism: Marmota marmota marmota (assembly GCF_001458135.2). Lineage (NCBI taxonomy): Eukaryota > Metazoa > Chordata > Mammalia > Rodentia > Sciuridae > Marmota > Marmota marmota. The sequence continues at coordinate 9,842,042 of NW_026000000.1, read as the reverse complement.
TTCTGAAATGTTCAGCTTTGATATATACTTTGAAAATAATATTTTATAAAAGTATTCTATTTGTTTCATATCCATGTAGGACACTGCTAGCCTTCATTTCTTTTATCCTCTGGTTTAGCCATGTTCAAATTTCTTGATCCACTCATGTGAGAAGATATAGGAACATCACCTAAGAAATAATGTATAGAATGCTTAAAATGTTGTCATGTGGCAATCAAAAATGAAAAAGTAAGCATGGCACCAAATTAATAGATATCACAATTATTTATATTTCAAAATCAGTGTAATTGACACTAAAAATAACAGTTTTGGTATTCAAGTAAAAATCTCCACGATGTGTTTTATTTCCAACATTACTGAGGTATATCTTGTTAGTTTTTAAAGTATTTACATGAAATGAGTATTGTTATAAAAAATTAGTTATGGAGGGCTGAGGATGTAGCTCAGTGATAGAGTACATTGCTAGCATGACCTAGACCATGGAATTTATCACCAGCAACAACATCAGAAGGAAAAAACAAAACAAAACAAAGAGACAAATAAGGGAGCAAATAAGCTGTCTTTTAAAAAATAGCCAATGCTTTTATATGAAATCTATCTCATACGAATAATTAACATCAGTACAATTTACTTTGTTGTAACTTGAGTGTTATGGAGAGGAGAAATGAGTAGAGGAGAAATGGCCTACCCCAATTCCAGCACTCCCTCCTGCATCCAATAATCACTGGATCAGTAATATTGAAATATTTGATGTGAATTCAAGTGTATTCTTTCAAGTTTTTTCATTATTAATTCCAAAATCATCTAGGTAATTTGTTTTCCTTCCTACTTCGTTTCTTCTACACTCCTTCTTTTAAAACATACCCTCTGGATCAGTGATCTTCATTCTTTCCATTTTACGTTTTTTTGGTATGGATTATTCCAAGTACTACTTTCTTCACTGTTGAGCAATAATATCTCAGAATTGTCATTTCTATAACTTCGTCATTTATTGGCCTTCCCCCTTTTCAAAAACTGCGCAGAAATAAACACAAAATTTATGCTTTGCATTTATTTTGTTGTATCTTAAATTATTATCAAATAGCTCTTTATTCACAGTTTTCTAATGAAAAGTCTACACTCTTTTTTCAAAAACTATTTTATTTAGTCGTAGATGGACACAATACCTTTATTATATTTACTTTTTATATGGTGCTGAGGATTGAACCCAGTGCCTCACATGTACCAAGCAAGTGTTCTACCCCTGAGTCACAACCCCAGATCAAGGAAATCTACACTCTTGCTAATTATAATGTGTTCTGAAAGTCAGGAAAATTGGAATAACCTTAAAATGTATTAGGAATGTAGAATCCCAGACCTGCTTGCTGAATCAGAATGTGCATTTTCAATTAAAGAATTAAGAAGCTCTTGTCTTTGAGTCTGCTTCTGCTTCCTCTACCTTAACTTACTTTTTGGAATCTAGACTCATGTTCCTCTCTATCATGTCTCCCAAATTGAAACTCTACAAGAAGTCGTAAACTTTCTAGTGAACTTTATCAGACTATGACTTTCCTGATCCCTCCATAACTAATCCTACTCTTTTGTTTTTCCTCTGTTTTCTTATTCTGTTCTATATATTAATGTCCTAGGAAGAAACAGCTTTTTATTTAACATCAAATTATAAACATACATAACTGACAATATAAGTTTATATTTATTTATTATAAATGAAACATACCTCTTCATAGTCCAACACTTCAATCTTAATGTCTTTCCCAATGTAAGGAAGACAGGAAGAGTGTACAATTTTACTCTACCTCTTAGACAAGTTTAGCATTTAAATATCACAAATTCTTCCCACATTTATAAAATTCTACTCTTCCTCTTTCTAAAGTGTTAAATTTCACTCCCTCCATTGTATACACCTTCACTTACTCCCTGCACTCTGCCTTTCTTATTATTCATTCCCTCTTTTCACCTCTTCCTTATTAGCCAACATTTTTCTGGTCTAAGCAGGTCTTGAAATGGAGGTAAGTCAGCAGCTCCACCATAGTGCCAATTTAATCTGTTGATGAAACTTGACAAAATATACCACTTATTAATCTTTCACTTCTCTTTTTCCTTACTTTCTATTTAATAGGTATTATTCTTCAGCTCAAATATTCTGACCAATGGATTTTTCATAATATATAGTTCTTAACTTCCTAATGTCTTTTTACTCTATGGTTTGCTCTTTGAGGTCTGCAGCCACAAATAAATGACCAGCACACTTCTGTGGAAGACTCTGAGATACTCTGGTAAAATTAATATTACTACAAGTTGCATAAAGATTTCCTAATCAGTTTCTGAGAAGACATCTAAATTTCAAGTTTTGAGATCAATGAGATTATAAAACAAGACAAATATATATTAAAAACTAAAATATTTCAAAAGAACAAAATACTCACCAATGTTCTATTTCAACAAGGAACTAACTTCAATATATCTAACTTTACTTTGTGTTACCCAGAAAAATTAAAAGGATACTTAAGAAATATACATTTAAACAAATTCTTATGAATAAACTTTCTATAACAAGGCATTAAACAATTAAAATGTTCTAATGACCTACATTATTTTACTATTAAAAGCTTGAAATGAGGAGAGACTTTAGAGGATATAATTTTGAGTATAAATGGATAATTGTAGCAGCTGCTTCATTTAGGTAAATATGGACTTAGAAAAATATATTTTTTTGTTAAAATTTTTGATAAGAAAATAGTAAGAAAAATGTTTCTTCAGAATGAGACAGAATCTTTGCCAGTTACTTTTATGAAAGAGGATTAATATCTTGAATATGCAATCAACTAAAAACTCAACAGCAGAAAAAAAATAAAGAAAAACCTTTTCAACCAATGGGCAAATAAAATGAATAGTTAGCTTTTAAAAGAGAGGTACAATGGCCAACTCTCAAATGAAAAAATATCAACTATCTTTAGCCTTTAGGGAAATTCAAATCAAAACTACATAGAGATTCCATCTTAACCCACTCAGAATGGCAATCATCAAGACACAAATAATAAATTCTGGGGAGGTGGTAAGGGAAAGACATTTTTACACATTGCTGGTGGGACTGTAAATTATTGTAGCCACTACAGAAATAAGTATGGAGGATACTCAAAAAATGAAATAGAGCTACCATATAATATACATATGCCACTCCTCAGTATTTATTGAAGAATTGAAGACAATATAATTTAGAAATACATAAATATCCATGTTTATCATGGCATTAGTCACAATGACCAAGTTATGTAATCAGCCTAGATTTATGTAAATAGATAAATGGATAAAGAAAATGTGATATACACACACACAACACACACACACACACAAAGGAATATTATTCTGCCATAAAAATAACAAAACTATATAATTCACAGGAAAATAGATGGAACTAGAGAGCATAATGTTAACCAAAATAAGTCAGACTTAGAAACAAAAGTATCATATGTTTTCTCCATATGTGGAAGCCAGTAGGGTGAAAAATGTTCATCATAAAAACTGACGGAAGACCATTGGTGTGCAGGAAGATGATTGAGAAAAGGGAGGAGGCAATAGTAAAGGTAAGATTTTGGGAGTTGAATTAATCAAACTAAGTTATATACATGTACAAATATGCCACAATGAAACCCTCTGTTCTGTATAATTAATGTATACCCCAACAATACTTTTACATCTTAACCATTTTAAGTCTATCCTATATTAATGCTAAGTTTAAAAAGTTCTTACAAGTCTCAATAAGAAAGGAAGGAAGAAAATATTACCAATTATGTGTCTGACTCTTTCCCTTTAGTTGTCAGCTCACACTGTACTGACTCCAGAATTCCACTTCTACTCCTATCCCCATTTGAACTATAAAGTTCTTAAATACAAAAGAGGTAAGGATTACATTTTCTTTCAGTTCATTAAAAATAACTCTTAAGTGTTTCAGAACAATCTAGTTGATACTTTAGTTCCTACTCTCCTTAACTTCATTGCTTCCATTGTATTTTTATAACATCTTTCATCTTGACACTTTTATTCAATCTTGATGTTTGTATTGTCATTCTTAAAAAAAAAAAATTGTTCCCAATTCATGCCCATTCTCAGCTTACTATACATCTAGCTGTTCTTTTGATTTGCTTTCTAATTCTTTTCCTCCAAAGAATTGGTCACTCACTAATTTCTATAAATCTCAATCCTGAATATATACCTCTCTCCTGTTATATACCTGATTTTTTAATTATGACCTTGTGGTCTTGGATGATGATGATGATGATGATGATGATAATGATGATGATGATGATTTTTTGGTAGGATCTTTGTCATCATAATGTAGATCTGGAAGATGATATATGAAAAAATATAGGAAAATAATTGTAAAAAAAAAAACCCTTACCTTTAGGGTCACCCTCCTTTAGGGAGGATCATAAATATTCTTTACTTTGACTGATCTTACAAGAGTGGTCTCAATCACTTTGGACTATTAGCACCCCTGTTGTCAGGCAGGGTTTGATTTTCTGGTTTCCCATTGTCATATTTTGCTTCTATGACAATAAAAACAAAATGAACATGAAAAGCTCTTGTCCTTTCAAGTCAATGAGCAGCACAAGAATAAGCAGTCTTTAAATAGCTTATCATCTTTCCTGAATTGCTGAGAAGATTCACATAGTTCTTATTTTCTTCTGAGACATTTTGGGAAGAAAAATAACAATAATCATCAAGTTTGATAAAATAATTATAATATTCAACATACTATATGGCTTAAAAGAAAAACAGATTTCTGAGCTATTCAGATATAGAATCAAACTTCCACTTGCCATTCACTGACCTACATCTGCTTATGGGTGAGGATTATGAGAGATGATAGACCTCCAAATATTAATTCCTTCATCTCTAATTAATTATTATACAAAGACTAAGATATATATGAGATTAATTTCATAACTTAAATAACCTTGGCTGAACATTTCATCCACCTGTAGTTTGAGCCACATTAGGAAAAAAATACCATTTTAAGAAATTTGAAATAATATCTTGTGGTATTTGAAAGTGTTTTCATGATTTATATTTGTATGAATGACCTCTTGAAAGGAAAAATACAAGTACAGAGATTTTAGGAATGTCTTATAACTAAGATGGGTTGGAATCACCATAGATAAAGAAAATAGATTAATAAATTCAGCTCCATCCAGGAGAAAGTGAAGAAAGAAAAGAATCATTCTGGGCAATGATTGGTGAATGAAAGACACACACAGTAATGAGAAAGGAAACTAAATAAGTCAATGAAGACAGATTGCTTAAATAAAAGGCACTGAAAAACAGTTTTTGCAAGGAAATACTGACTCTAGGGGTAAATAAATTTTAAAAAGGTAAGGCCAGAGGAAGAAACAAAAGGAGAGAGGTGAGAGTATAACTTTAAGCAAAAGAACAAAAGGAAAGGAATTAGGAGTAAGGTATGGAAAGAAACAACACACATTTTATTCATGCTAATAACACTGATAAAACTGATTTCTATTACAGAACAATTGCTTTTTTTTCTAATTATTTATATAATAAAACATTTAGTTTATTACTCTAAGATGAGTAACTCATTTCACTTAACATGATTATAAACCACTATCTGCAATTTATAAAATTTTCCACAGGAAAAAGAAAAAGTATAAAAGAAACGCTTCATCAATTTTCCTCTGAAGGAAAGAGTTGGTAATCAGAATTCTAGAGGATGTGCAGTTTGAAAAGATGCATTTAAAACATGTGGGGAGGGGCTCAAAAGAAGTTTAAGAGATTTTAATGGAAAATTCTAATTTAAGCTCATAATTGGAAGATGTTAAGGATATTCTGGTACCTATATTCATGTTTATGACATTTCTGTCATTGGTTTGCCTCTTATTTATGACATCACTTCAAGATAGCTCACTTGAATTTATACTCCCTAAACCTTAAAAGAGAATATAAAATTAAGACATGTTTTTAGAAATTCAATAGTCTTAATTTTAGCTGTCTCATATATATTATATTGCTTAGAACACTTCATTATATAGAAATATTTCCCTCAATTTATTGATGTTCAAAAAAATTAAGAAATTTTTTTACATCTAATACCTTATTCTAGGTGCTCTATGATACACACAAATAGTTTCCTAACCTCCAATAGCTTAGAGTGATAGAAGAGTTTTAAAATCATTTTTATATAACTATGCATAGAATCTTCTAAAACGTGGGATCTTAGAATGTAACAAGAACTTCAAGTGGCTATTTTAAAAACCACAATGCAAAAAATCCCTCAATTAAAATCTTACTATATGATTATTGAAAGTCTCTGATCTAGAACTGGTTATCATTTTGCACAAAACATCTATTCTTCAATTACATGAAGAGATTTAAATGTACTCTAAATGGAAAGACTCAGAAAACATGGGGCAAGCCCTTTGCAATCTAAATGTTGAGAAACAGATGTAAATTTATAAATTTCCACAATTTCTAATAGTATTTTAGTGTAAATACCGAGCCAAAGATAGAGAAAAAGCTCTAGAAAAAACTTGCAATGTGCTGTATAGCTTTCAAACAAGTTTAACCTTAAAATTCCATGATTACTATAAAAGCTAATTCAATTCATTTAAGATATATCTAGGTGTGGAAATTGCAAGTCATGAGAGCATGATTTAAAAGTCACAAGAAAATAAATTCATCCAAATAATCCTTGATCAAATTTCATATTTCCTCCTCCATTGGAATGCTTTCCCTAATGTATTTTTTTTTTGTTGCTGCTGTCCATTCTTTTTTCTAGACCACACTAATCTAATGTATTTGAAGATTACAAATACATTAGATTAGTGTGGTCTAGAAAAAAATACAAAATACTATTTTTGGTATTTACAAAAGTAAAACTTTAAAAATTTAACATAATTCTATAGAATTGTTTCTTCAAAATGACAGGGAGACCACTGTTAAATTTTAACAGTAAACACTTCACAAAACAAAATTCAGAGCAAGATAATTAATTTCATGAAAGAGCACTTGACCTTGGTATCAGATTTATTGTCATCCTTATCTGATACAGGCCAGGAATCACCAGGGCCAAGTTTGATGGAAAATTTTCAGAGCAAAACCATATAACAGGGGCTGGGGTTCTGGCTCAGTGGTAGAGTGCTTGCCCAGCATGTGATAGGCACTGGGTTTGATTTTCAGCACCACATATAAACAAATAAAATAAAGGTTCATTGACAGCTTAAAAAAAAAAAAGGTAAGCCGCAGTGTTTTGGAAAAATAAATATGAAAAAGATAAAAATAGAGAAAAAGCTCTCTATACTACTATATTAAATGATGCTTTGTCTAATATTTTTTAAATTTTGTCTTTTTAGTTATACATTGTATTAGAATATATTTTGACATATCAAACATATATCGATAGTAGAACTTCCCATTTTTGTGGCTGTACATGATTTGGAGTTACACTGGTCATGTATTCATATAAGAACACAGGAAAGTTGTATCTAATTTATTCTACTGTCTGTCCTATTCCATCCCCCTTGCTGTCCCCCTTATTGTGAGTTAGTATATCTGAGAGAACATTCGGCCTTTGGCTTTTTGGGACTGGTTTATTTCACTTAGCATGATAGTCTCCAGTTGCATTCATTAAATGGCATTTCTTGATTGATTGATATAATTAAAATATTAACTCTTTTTTAAGGAAGTTTTTTCTTTAACCAAATTTCTGTCCCACTTTTCCCTTTCTGTGAAATACTCAGTGAAGGCACACTTCTTGCTATTTAAGAGCAATGATAAATATACTGGTAGAGCCTAAGAATAATTTATCTTTATAAATTGCCTGTCCTGAGGATGAACTGAAAATCCAACTAATAGCTGACATAATTTTTTACCTGAACTAATAGAAACCTGATAACCCAAGTCAAGATAAAAGTTACACTCTTCCCTCTCCAGTCTCTATTCACCAATCAAAGACTAAACTGGGAGCTAGGTGTGGTGGAACACACCTGTAATCCCAGAGTCAGGAGGCTAAGGCAGGAGGATGGCAAGTTCAAAGCCAGCCTCAGCAATTTAGAAAGACCCTAAACACCTTAGTGAAACAGAGTTTCAAAAAAAAAAAAAAAAGGCAAAGAATGTGGCTCAGGGGTTAAGTGTCCCAGCAGGGTTCCACATCTAGACCAAAAATGGCAGTCTTGGTGATTCAGCATGGTGGAAAACACCTACTAAAAAGGCCATATTGCTTTCTTTTACCTCCAAATAGCATAGATATTTCCCCGAAACATTTGAAATGTTTGAATGTATGAAAGTCAAAGAACAAATGTATGTGTTGTTATTGGTAGTACTTTTCTCAGAGACAAAAATTATAAATTTCAAAATCCAGTTATTCACATAAGCTAACAATCCCCTCAGAGTTTCTCACTCAATGGGAATTACTGCCTATGTACTAAAAGTGTTACTTCTATTTCCCTAAGTACTATCTAAATATCTTCCTTCCTATTGCTTGCACTCCCGCATCCCTCTTCTTCAGAATCAGGTGGCAGTCTCCACCCTTTTAATGTTCATCCTATAAAGATTCAGTTTCCTGAAACAAGGTTGGCTTCCAGGACCAAGAGTGGGAACTCTCTCTTCCTGTTCCTGGAAAACAAACTAAATGGAGTGTCAGTCACTGGTCCCAGCACAAGCATGTTACCAACAACTCAACTGAAACTCCATGATGGCTTTTCCAACCAAACGCACCCCTGTCCTACCCTACATTACATAAGAAGGATATGAGTGAGTTGGCAAAAGTCATGGAGGTGGTTCACCACTTCTAGATCCTTGGAGTTCGAGGTTCTATAAGCCATTCTCATATTTCTATGTTCTCTGGAGATTCTTCCCAGTAGCTGAAATTATTTTAATATCTTTCCACATAAATCTTGAGATTGGTGAATTCCTCCAAGAAAGCAAAAACCTGTTCAAGACACCCTGAACTCCCTATCTTAATATGCCTTTCTAGATAGCTCCCTATATCCTATGTCTTTAATCCCTGTCTTGAATTTATCAAACTGGTTGTAAACCCTAATATTCTGATCTCTTTTCTAAACTCCCCATTACTACAAAACCTGGCATTGTTCCTCTTCAAACCTGTCCTTCCTCTGTTAGTTCCATTCTATTCTCTGTCACAGGGTTTATGCACTAATTTTATTTTGATCCTCTGCATTAAGGTTCACTGGATTTGATCTCTGACTCTATTAAAACACTCACCTACAAAATAGTAATATTGTATAGTCTTGGGCTTTCAATTCATATCTTACTGTGGCCACTTACTTTATTCAGAAAATCACTTTAATATCTGTAGGTCATAGGTTGTTGATCATAACAACCATTTGGACAGGACTTTAAACACATTTTAAAGTACTAAAGGATACTTTGAATGGTTGCTAAGATTCCTTAAAATCCTGAAATTCTCTGAGCTTTTTAATTTGTTAAAAAAAGAAAAGAAAGAAAGAAAGAAAGAAAGAAGAACACTATCTAGAGAAAAATCAAAAGCATAAAAAAAGGATAATTTTATTCAATAAAAGACTACAAGGCTGGAGTTGTAGTGCAGTGGTAGAGCATTTGCTTAGCGTATGTGAGGCACTGGGTTTGATCCTCAACACCACATATAAATAAATGAATAAAATAAACATCCATCAACATCTAAAAATTAAAAAAAAAGATTATAGGGAATAAGGAGAGGGTAAGGGAAGGTATTAGTAGTGAAATTGATCAAATTATTTTATATGCATGTACAAATATGTCACAATAAAATACACTATAATGCATGAAAAAAAGAGAAAAATACTTATTTAATCTCAAAACAGTCAGAAATAAGACCCAAGAATCTAACCTAAAATCATTTGATTATAAAAACTCTCCATATACAACATTACCTCCTGGCCCTTGGGATATAAAGAAAATCTTTATACAACCAGACAGGGCTAATAGCCTGAAGGGAAATCCAAACTCAAAATCAGAAAGTAGAGAAATCAATTAAAATATCTTCTAAAAATATGCTACATATAATTAATATAACATGATAGAAAATAACATACAAGAAGTCTAGACTTAAATCCATGTTTTGAAGTTTCTGAAGACCAAGCACAGAGAGAAAATCCTAAAAGTCTAAATTGAAGGAAAGTTGTACACAACAGCAACAATAGCAACAAAAGCAGATTAAACTGACAGATTTCTCATTTGGCAAAACCGATTCAAAAGACAACGGAACAGTATCTTTGAAATCTTTTTTAACAATATTTATTTTTTAGTTTTAGATGGACAGAATATCTTTATTTTTTAATTTTTATGTGGTGCTGAGAATCGAACCCAGTGCCTCACACATGCTAGGCAAGCGCACTACCACGTAAGCCACATCCCCAGCCCGATATCTTTGAAATCTTGGCATGAAACCAATTTCACTATAGTTTGAGTCTGGATATCAAGGGTACATATGTTGGAGGCTTGGTCCCTGCTGGGGTGGTGCTGAGAGGCAGAGAGACTTTTAAGAGTTGGAGCCTTATAGGAGAAACTTAAGTCACTGGAAACTGCCCTCAGAAGGAATTGAGGTAGCTCTTGTGGAAACTCTGAGCTCTAGCAACAGTGAGTTGTTATAAAAGGGAGCATGGTCCCTCACTTCCTCTCTGAATTCCTGTTTAGTGACATGATCTCTTGCTCTCACATATACTCCAGCATGGTGCCCTTAATCCCTCTTCAGAGATTAAATCAATGGAGCTGACTAACATTAAATTTAAGCCTCCTAACCTGTGAGCTAAATAAACCTCTTGTCTTTATAAAATCAGCCTTCCCTGGGAATTTTGTTTTAGTAACAAATGGACTATTGCAAATTTCTAATTCTATACTCAATCTATAAGTGCATATGTGAGGAAAAATATGAAACATTAGAAGGCAAAAAGTTCTAATTACCACTAACAGAGTTACTTATTTGAAAGAATTCTTAGAGGATGTACTTCATCAAAATAAAATATGAATCCAAGAAAAGATGACACAAAAGAAAAGATATGAAGAGTGAACCAGTAAAATCTAATAGTTCTAATTGATTATTGACAATATTGTCAGTATAATGTATTGATTATATAATATGTAGCTGTCACAACCTGGAACTAATGTTATCAAAAGCTCAGTCCTTGTCCCAGGTCCTGATTCAAATGATGAGGATGAGATTTTGAATAAAAGAAAACTAAGTTTTATTTACTCGTTAGCAAATAAAAAAAGTAGCAGACTAGTGTCCCATTACAAGGGCGGAAAAGGGGGTTTAAGAGGGAAATCCAGGGACTGGTGTACCTGTCAGAAGACATGATTCAAGACCAGATGCTGACCTGGAGGTGGCCATTGGTTAGAGGTGTGGGCTCCACTTTCCAGGTCTGCACATCTTGCTGTCACTGGTTTCTTAATTCTTGTGGTCAGTGAAATGAAGGGCATGATAAACTGACCAGTAGTAGATAGAAAGTTAATTTTGCTTCTCCCAAAGTTACAGAAGTGGAGAAGGAGAAGAGAAAAAAGAGGAGAGAGACAGAGAGTGGGTGGGTGAGGGAAAGATACATCAGTTTTAGAGAGAAAAAACACGTCAGTTTTAAAGTTAAAAAAAAAAACACTGACGTGCTTTCGTGCTTTGGCCTTGGGGTAGGTTGGGTGCAGCACCTTGCCTGCTGACCCTGTTCTCGGCCTTGCAGCTTGCTTTGGCCAATGGATATTAGCAGATATGACTCAAGTAGGTCTGGAAATGACCTTGCATGCCTAGGCTTATTCTCTTGCTCTTGACATCTCCAAGGGTAAAACTTCTTTTAAATTTTATCTCTAGCCTGGGCTCCAGATTGAACATGGGTAGAGAAAGCTGAATCTCAGTGAGAAGCCAAGTTCAGTTGGATTCACAGCTGGAAGCAGAGCTGCCCCCATTGTGCCAGCCCGGGTGTGCCAACCTTTGGCTGACAAGCAGCGATGTTTCGATGCCGCAGTCCGGCTGCAGCAAAATAACCGGGGGTGACGAACAACTTGTGTAGATTGATACAGAAGGAGTAGGAGCCATTTATTGTAGGACAACAGAGGTATTTATACATCCCACAAAGTTTATCTTAATTAGCATAAACTAGATACATCAGTCAACCAATAAGGAATCTCCACACTTAATAGCTCGCTGGCGTTACTTCACAAACCACTCCCTCTGGCAAAATGCCAGGCGCCATCCAGACTTGTTTACAGACTCTAACATTTCGATGTCACTGAGATTTTCTTGTTGTTTGCTGCTTCACAATAGCTGAGAAATGTATCACTGTAGCAGACAAATTTGGAAGGATAACATAACTAAGTCCAAGGTGACAAGGGAATGGAATAGACTGAAATTTGGTGTATATTTTGCTTACAATCCAGTCTGTATCCATTATATTTAGTCTTAGGGATCAAAAGCCTGTATCCAGTGTCTAACACAGGAAAGTTTTCATTGCATGAAGTGTTTGAATGAATCTCTGTGGTTCTAAAGGGCAGGGACAAGGATTAGGAAAGTCCCTATAAAGAATACTGGCTGGGCTCCTTTGGTATTTCTCCTATGATGTCTTCCACAGAGGGGAAAATGATTCACCCTGGGATGAGTGGGTAAAAGAAGGCAGAGGGTAGAGGCCTCCAGGGGAGAAAGTGTGCACTTGTCCTTGTCTTTCTCTTTCTCCTTTAAGAAGAAAAAGATCCTCTGCTCTATACTGCTCAGATTCAAGGTCATGGATTAGTCCATGGGGTTGGAGCTAAAGTGGAAGACCACGACTCCCTTGAAATGGAGTGGAGAATAAAGAAGGCATTAGTGAGGATGTTTCAGGGAAAAGGTTCCAGGAGGCCCAGATTTACTCTGGAGAGATGAAGAGGTGGTGGTGTGTGTTAGGGGTGGGGCAGGGCTAGCTGCTTAGGGTCAGAAGCCTTAATATGTTTACTTTGCTCAGTTGATCCCCCTGAGGGTACCAAATCTCCCATAACAGGACCTCCTGACCCCATTTCAGCACCTTCCTCCTTGGGCTCTGGCTTTCACAACTGGTTGTTCCCTCTGTCATGTGGACCATATTTTCAGAGTACTTGGGTTCGAATAGCTTGTGCTGGGCTACCAAATCCCTGCTTCCCTGAATGGACATTCTCTTTCACCCATTCTGGCTCTGACACCCATGTCAGGGGTACCATCCTCATGGTCTTATCTCAGACAGGTCTGGGCTCATGAGGTTACTGCCTACCCCTGTGAAAGTCTTCTCTGCTAGTTCCATCTGCTATTTCAGGCATCCATTGGGGGGCTTGGAATGTATTCCCCATGGATAAAGGGAGAACACCATGTTTAGTTCACATTCTACCTAGATCTATCCTCCACCATTGTTCTGTGCTCTTTCTGTTCCCAGGGGGATTTCATGGCTCCATTGCTGGTGGGAGAAAAGGAAGGTGTTGGCTCTCCAAGTGGCATGTCTTATCTTTCCTGTGGCCAGAGTAGGTTTACTTTACTGCTCAGCCTCTATAACTTCAGCAGAGAGCAAGGGTAAACAAAGAGCTAGTGACTCAGAGCCTGGGGACCCCTCCCACAGCAGGTGTGCCTTTGGTAGTCCTGCTGGCCAGAATCTCTACAGAGAAGGCCTCCAGGAAGGCCAGTTCCTCATCCTTATTCTGACCTTACAGTGGGATTCCACTTGAGTTTGGTCAATGGAGGACACCCACAGGAGACTGAAAGTGGAAGAAGAGGGCTGTTGGTGTATTTCTTTCCTATGTGTCCTTGTTTCCAAGCCGAGTCTCATGATAGTGGGATGCTACCATACCACAGCTCCCCTGGTCACCCCATCTGTTGTAGTCCTCTGGTAACTTGGTTTTCTCCTCTTATTCCTTAATCGTAGGGAGGTAACTACTTCTTGCTTTTGCTAGCTTCAAGGTGCCTCACCATATCTTTTTCTATTCCTTTACCTCTGTAAGCTACCTTTCCATTGAAGTCTCTTCTTTGGACTATACCAGGGTGAATTCTGTTATCTATGTGGACTATGACTAATAATAACGAATAACTATCTCTCATTGCTTCTCTTTCCCTTCCTGGACATTTTTATTAATTTGATAAAAAATCATTTGTGTTAATCATCTGTGTATTTTATTTTTGCTCTGAGGTCTTCCAGCTTTTTGTGATTTTGCTCTAGATTATGGGACATTTCCTAATCTTATTCTCCTATCCCTCCAAAGAAATGTTTTTGAACTTTAGCACTAGTATGTTTAACTTTCAAGGGTTTTTGTCTTGCTTTCTTATTCTCTCTTGCTTCATGGCAGTTTGATTTTGTTGTATGGATGTGGTAACTTCTTTAATTTAGGGATTATAATAGTAGGTTTGATTCTCTTAAAGTTATTTTCTATACCCTGAGTTATTTTAATTCTGTTTTGAGATTGGTTATTTTGTTTATTTCTCTTGATCTATCTCCTTTGTGCTACTGTTTTTCTCAATGGGAAGGGAATTTGATTCTTTCTAGCTGGTTTCCTCTGTTATATCTTTCAGGAAAAAAAAAAAACAGAACAGTTACTGTGTGTAGTGGAGCTTTATGGACATGGGCCAGACTTTGCTTTAGGATGAGGGAGGAGGGGTAGTGGAGCAGGGGAAGGCAGAAATGCCCAACCCTCCCCTCCCCACAGCACAGAAAAGAGGCTGTGAAGAAACAGCTGACTGGAGAGATGGGGAACTGAATAAGTGCTCTAAGACCCAATATTACACAGTCTGAGACCAGGAGAGACTTGAAGTTTAGGTACCAGAGCAGAAAATAAGGACAGAGTTCCTCAACCTGAAACCTGGCCAGGGTAATGGGAGGTGGGAGGATCTGAGAAAGAAAGAGGGAGAGAAAAAGCACATAGGCTCACTGCCTTAACCACAACTGGAAAGAAGAGTAGACCAAATTAGAACATCAGAGTAGCAGTGAGGTCATTGAAAGAGATCAAGACATTTAACCCAAATTGTAGACAGAAAGCCATGCCAGACATGGCAACCAACCCAACCTACCGTTGGCCAGCCACCCTAGAAGAAATTGAATCAACACAGCATCTCCCCATCTTCAGGTAGCAACAAATATAACCAGAGGTAGTAACCCTGTGGTGGGATGTCTCAATAATCCCTATAAAAGGAATTTGAAGAGGGATTGTAAATAGCCAAAAATTGCTGAAACCCCTTCACCTTGTAGTGAATGAGGGTAGTTGAGTGGAGCAGACCTATCCTTCGAAGTGCCAGCTGAACCAGCACTCTCCAAAGTCTTTGTGGGAGCCTGGGTAGAGAAGGAGTGAACCTTCACAATCCAGTAAGAGGTGAGAGCTCAGAACCACACAGGAAAGCAGTCTCTGTTCCAAGCAAGAGAAACGGACAGCCCTCATTTTATGTGGCTGCAGCCAGTAGGAGTTTGCACATGGGTAAGACAGCTTTTCTTCTTCCCCACTGGTGGAGGGGAGCAGTGCCCATCATTCACAACCATGGGCAGTAGGAGCTAGAACCCAGGTGAATCAACTGACTCTCTTTCACAGCAATAGGGACAGTGCCCCAGTGATAAGTGTTTCAGGGAGGATGCTTCTGCACCACAGACTACCTACAGAAAACCCAGAGCCACAGGTTCTGTGCTTGCAGACAGCAACCAGGCTTTCTGCTACGTTGTAGAGGACCCTTTGAAAGGAAGCAGTTATGTAGTGACTTGCAACTGTCAGAGTGACAACATCTAATATCCTGAGCTCCTGCACACGATAGTAAAAGCCAACAGACACAGCACTGGGCTGACATAGCAACTAGGGGAATGGCTCCTACTAACACTGCCCCAACACTCCTGAGGGATCCGAAGTAGAAAAGTGATGGGCACCTTCTAAACGTCCCAAATCCTGATGAAATCCAAATTGACTATTTTAGTCAGCTTTTTCACTGCTGTGACTAAAAGACCTGACAAACACAATTTTAGAGGAGGAAAAGTTTATTTGGAGGCTCATGGTTTCAGAGGTCTCCATACACAGATAGCTGGCTCCATTCTTTGGGACTCAATGTGGTGCAGAACATGCTGGCAGAAGAGTAAGCAGAGGGAAGCATCTCATATAATGATCAGAAAGCAGGAAGAGAGAGACTCCTCTTTATAGATTCAGAATATATACCCCAAAGATATGCCCCAATGCCCACCTCCACCAGCTAAATCCTACCTGCCTTCAGTTACCATTCAGTTGATCCTATTGGGGTTAATTCACTGATTAGGTTAATGCTTTTATAACCCAATCATTTCTCCTCTGAACCTTCTTGCTTGGCTCACACAGGAGCTTTTAGGGGACACCTCACATCCAAACCATAATAAAGACTTAAGAATATTCTTCATATTGGCATGGTTTATTATAAACAGCCATAACTTCATTTTGATTGGATAGTTGCTAGCCTACTATTTTATATTGTTCCTTCAACCCATTTGATTGTATTTCTTCTTTAAAAAAACATGAATTAGAATCATTCGGTTTTCTTAGCTTAGGCTTACACTTGCTCCTCTTGGCTCCTCTTTTCCCTCTTATGTTACCTGATACAGCCTCAAACCCCCCTCCAATCTACCTTTATGTTATTTCTACCTTGGTAAGTGTTATCACTTTATATTTTTATTTTTTTCTCTCTTCTTTGGTCCAATTTTCTCTTCTCTCTTTTTGACTCCTTTATAGTGTAATAACAATTTTATTATTCTTAACAACTGATTTTTCAACCTATTTCAGAATTTTACTACATGTTTACGCCTGGATTAGAAGAATTGTGAAGAACAATATCAGAAAGGTTTGGGGTTTTCCTAAGGTTAAATATATGTGACTTTGCTCTGAAGTGATTATAGTAAACAGAATTCTGTGTCTGCTCTTCAAATAGTGCTAAGAACAAGAACAGCAGAAAACACACATTGAGTGAATGTAGCAGTAACCTGGATATTTGGACAGCTCAATGCTCTTAAGAGAAAGAAGATTACTAAATAATACCTTATATAAAATAAAGTGAAAAAAATGAAAATCATCTGTATAGATTAGAGGACATAAAAGTAGTATGAAAAAGCAAAGGAATAAATCAACCCAAAGAGCCCACAACATATCAATAATTGATCTCATGGACACCACAGTGGAGGAACTGTAGGAGAAAGAATTTTAAAAGTTCATACTGATATGTTCAATGAGCTACAAGAAGATGTTAAAAATGAACTTAAAGTTAAGATACAGGAAGTTTCACTTCATTTAGATAAAGAGATAGAGATTCTGCAAAAGAACCAAATGGAAAACATGGAAATTAAAAAACTCAATAAATGAAACTAAGAATTCAATAGAAAGCATCACCAATAGATCTGACCACTTTGAAGATAGATTTTCAGGCCTTGAAGACAAATTATACAATCTTGAAAATAAAGTCAGTAATAAAGAAAAAATATTGAACAATGTTCAGAATATTCAAGAAATCTGGGATAAAATTAAGAGGTCAAATTTAAGAGTAACTGTGATTGAAGAAGGCCCCAAAATACAAAGTATAGGAATGTACAATCTCATCAATGAGATAATGTTTAAAAACTTTCCAAATCTTAGGAATGAGTCAGAAATCCAAATACCTGATGCATATAAAACTCCAAATAGACTCTACCACTCCAAGACACTTTACAATAAAGATCATTTAAGTCTGCATTACAAAACATGCACAATTAAATTTTCATGCAGAAGAAATGAAAAATAAAAATGAAAACCAGCAGAGGGATGAATTGCACTAGAAGAATATTCAATTAAATGAGAGTCAAGTTGATTTAAACATTAGAAATAAATCAAAATGACAGGAAGTAAAAATAATTTGTAGCAATATTGAATTAAATGGCCTAAACTCTTCAATCAAAAAACACAGATTGACAGATTGATTAAAAAATAGTACTCAAGTATATGTTGTTTACCAGAGACTCATTTTGTAGACAAAGACATCCACAGACTTAGGGTGAAAGGATGTGAAAAGATATACCATGCAAATAAAAACAAAGCAAGCAGGGTAGTTCTCTCATGTTTGACAAAGCACACTTCAAACCAAAATTAATCAGATGAGACAAAGATCATTTCATACTGGTTAAGGGAATAATCCAACAGCAAGATATGAAGATTATAAATACTTATGCTCCAAACAATGGTGCTTCTATGTACACAAACCCTTCTCAATATAAAGAATAAAATAGACCACAATATGATAATATTAGGTAATTTCATCACACAGCTCTCATGGTTAGATAGATCATCCAGACATAACTAAGAAATGACTCTTCAGAAATAAAAAATACTAATAATCAAATTGACCTAACCAGACATCTATAGAATATTTCATCAACTGACAACTGAATTTACTCTCTTCTCAGCAGCATATGGAACATTCTCTATAATAGATCATATATTAGGACACAAAGAAAATTTTAACAAATACAAAAATGTATATAATTCCTTGTATCTTATCAGATCACAGTGGAATAAAATTAGAAATCAATGACAAGTTAAAAAAATCCCAATAACTTCAGAGTAAATAATTCACTTTTAAGTGGACATAGTCACAGAATAAATCAGGAGAGAAATTAAAAAAATTCTTAGAAATCAATGAGGATAGAGATACAATATATCAAAATCTCTGGGACAGTATGGATTCAGTTCTAACATTGAGTTTCTACATTAAAAAAATTAATACCAAATAAATAACCTAAGGAAAAGAAGAACAAACTAATACCAAAAATCAGTAGAAGACAGGAAGTAATTAAAATCATAGCCAAAATTAATGAAAGTGAGAATAAAAAAAGTACAAAGTAAGGAGCAATGAAACCAAGTGCTCATTCCTTGAAAAGATAAACATTATTGATAAAGCTTTAGCCAAAATAACCAAAAGAGAAAATCAAACTTATGTATTAAAGAGCTCCTTGGAAATTATATCATTATATAAAGGTACATTTTAACATATCAATCAAGTTAACAAAATTAGAGATGAAAAAGGAGATATCACTTCAGACAAAAATGAAATCCAGAGAATCATTAGACACTAGTTTGAAATTTATACTCCAATAAGCTAGAAAAATCTCAAAAATGTTGACAGATTCCTAGAAACTTACGAGCTAACCTAATTGAATTATGAGTGAAAAGAAAACATAAGCAGACCACTATTAAACAGTGGAATTGAAGAAGGTTTTAAAAGGCTTCTAAAAAAGGATGCATCAGGTGGATTCTAAGCCAAGTTCTACTAGACCTTTGGAAAAAAAAAAACTAATGTCAATACTCCTCAAAGTGTTCCACAAAATAAAAAAGGAGGGAATATTGCCAAATTCATTCTATGAAACTAGTATCACTCTGATTCTAAAATCAGGCAAAGATACATCAAGGAAAAAAAACTTGAGATTAGTAACACTGATGAACATAGATGAAAAAATTCTTAATAAAATATTTGCAAAGACATTTAATAATACATTAAGAAGATAGTATTCCATGGTCAAGGGGTGCAAGGTTGGCTCAACATATACAAATAAATAAATGTGCAATTCACCATGTAAATAGAGTTAAGGACAAGAATCACACAATTATCTCAATAGATGCAGAAGAAGCACTTGACACTTTCTCTATTTGTGTGAGAAACTAGAGAAATTTGTGGTAGAGGAACTTACCTCAACATTATAAAGACTATATATGACAAATTCAGGGTGAACAGCATACTTAACACAGGAAAACTGAAATTATTTCCTCTAAAAACTCTTACTAATCCCATTCAACATAGTCCTTTAAACTCTATCCAGAGAAATAAGGAAAGAGAAGGAAATTAAAGAGATACAAGTAGTAAAGGAAGAAGTCAAATTATTTTTGTTTGCCAACAACAGGATCCTTTGTCTAGAAGACCCAAAATGTTCCTCCAGAAGACTTCTAGAGCTGATAAACAAATTTAGCAAGGTACCAGGATACAAGATCAACACAATCAGCTGCTTTTCTGTACTCTGCAATGATTCCTCTGAGAAAGAAATGAGGAAAACTAACCCGTTCATAATAAACTAAAAAACAAACAAACAAACAAAAAACAAGACAAAAAAACCTTAGGAATAAATCTAAGGATGTGAAAGCCCTTTACAACGAATATAATTAAACACTGAAGGCAGGTAATGATAGATATGGGCTGTATATGGGCTGAGATTGTCTGAATGGACAGGAGAGGATTGATTGAAGGACTGGAATCATGGAAATTGAATGGAGAATGTAAATCCTGATATGCTGTGGCCCTGGGTAACTCATAAGCAAAGAGCATGGTACAAGGTGATGCCAGGTGTCCCAAGTCAAACTTTGCCTAGTTCACCACTAGGCTTACCATTGTCTTCTAGGGGGAAAATACGCACATGCATCTATCCATCCATCCTTTCATTTATTTATTCTCAGAAAAAATGTTTATTTACCTCTTTCCCTATGTCAGACATTTTTCCAGCAGTGTGGACGCAATTAAAGACTTTACAGAGGAGTGGAGAAAGAGGACAAGAAAACAGACCATTACAAGTCATTGTGATGAATAGGAACATGGTGATAAGACCTATGCTAGAATGCCCTGGGGTGTTGGTCCTGGACTTGCCATTCACTGGCCATGGTATCATGGGGAAGAAGACAATCTCCCCCCCAAGGGGGTACTATACCCCCCATGTCCTCCTCTTCACTTGTTTGAGGATCAATCAAACTCATGTATTAAAGAGCTCCTTGGAAATGATATCATTATATAAAGGTACATTTTAACTTATCAATCATCAATGAATCCATTATACTTATATTACACCAGCAGACCTCTTTTAAAATTTTCCTGTAATAAATAGTGTCTGAGACATAGACACACACACACAAAAAAAAAAAAAAAAAAAAAAAGAAAGAAAGAAAAGAAGAAGAAGACCATAGAAGATGGAAAGATTTCCCATGCTCTTAGATGGGCAGAATTAATATTATCAGAATGTCCATACTACCCAAAGTATTATACAGATTCAATGTAATCCCATCATAATATCAATAATATTCTTCATAGAAATAAAAAAATCTAAAATTCATTTGGAATAAGAGACCTAGACAAATCAAAGCAATACCGAGCAAGAAGAATAGTTTGGGAGCATCACAATACTATACTTCAAATTGTACTACAGAACTATAGTAACAAAAACAACCTGGTATTGGCACCAAAATATACATGAAGACCAACGGAACAGAAGTCACAGAAACAAATACATATATATATAGAGAGAGTCATCTGATATTAAAGAAGGTTCCAAAACAATACATTGGAGAAAAGACAGCCTTTTTAACATTTGGAATTGGCCAACCATGATATCCATATGTAGAAGAATGAAACTTGATCCCTATCTTTCACTCTGCACAAAAGTCAATTCAGAGTAGATCAAAGACCTGGGAATTAGACCCTGCAACTGCTAGAAGACAATGTAGGCACAACATTCCAACATAGAGGGCACACACATTGACTTCCTTAACAGGACCCCAAAGAACAATAAATAAAACCAAAATCAACAGGTGGGATGATATCAAATTAAAAATTTCTTTACAGAAGATAAAACACTTGAGAATGTAAAGAAAATGTCTACAGAATTGGAGAAGATCTTTGCCAACTGTTCCTCCAGCTGGGAATTAATATTCAGAATGTAAAAAGAATTAAAAAAAACATATGCCAACCCTCCCTCCAAATAACCCAAATGGGCCAAATACATAGAGAGACACTTCTGAAAAGAAGAAATACAAATGGCTAATAAATATATGAAAAAAATGTTCAACATCTGCAGCAATTAAGGAAATGCAAATCAAAATCGCATTGAGATTTCATCTCACTCCAGTCAGAATTGTGTATACCAATAATACAAATAATAATAAATGTTGTTGAGGTGGGGGAAAAGGTAAACTCATACATTGCTAGAGATATTGCAAATGAGTACAATCACTCTGGAAAGTAGCATAGAGATTCCTCAAAAAACTAGGAATATAAACATCATATGGCCCGAGCTATTCCACTCACCTGTATATATCTAAAAGATCTAAAATCAGCATACTATAGTGATACAGCAATTTCAGTGTGCATAGCAGCACAATCACAGTAGCCAAGGTATATAATCAGCTCAGGTGTCCATCAACAGAATGGATAAAGAAAATTTGGTATATATATATATATATATATATATATATATATATATATATATATATATAT
>NW_026000000.1:9816179-9818852 GCF_001458135.2 Marmota marmota marmota | reverse complement strand
TATATATATATATATATATATATATATATATATATATATATATATATACACACACACACATACACACATACATACATATACATATATACACACAATGGAGTTTGACTCAGCCATAAAGAAGAATGGAATAACATTTTCTGGTAAATGTATGGAACTGGAGAATATCATGTAAAATGAAATAAGCCAGACTCTGAAAGTCTAGGGTCATTTTTTTCTCTCATAGGAGGAAATTAGTCCAAAATAAGAAAGAAAGAAGGAGAGAAAGGAAGGAAGGGAGGAAGGAAAGAAGGAAGGAAAAATAGTGGTGGGTGGGAATCCTTTGAAGAAGAGGGACTGAATTAGAGCAAATTATAATCCAGGCACATATGATTATGTCAAAGTGAATGCCAACATTATGTATGTCTATAATGAGCTAATTAAAAAAAAAAGAATGAGCAGGGAGTGGGTGTGAAGAGACATTTCACAGAGGGCTAAGTCTCCAAGAATAAACAGGAGTTTTCCATGTGGAAAATGAACTCAGTGAAGCAACATCTACAATCCTGGGCACTTGCCACTCAATGATATTTAAGTACAGAACACCTCTGGGGAGGCAGCAGCAGAACAGCTTAAGAAAAAAATAGGCTCAGACTGATTTTAGTTCACCATGGCTGAGCTTATAGGGCCTTGTTGAACTAATCCAGGTGAGAAGCATGGGTTATAACATGGGCTGGAGAAAGTTCAAACTAGAAATGAAGGAGATTGCTCATTAGCACGAATGGGGAAGGGAGTGGAAGCCAAGGAGGGGACTCACACACAAATCTGACAATGACCATACTAAGAAATATTCTCATCTCTTCTCTACTAACAACCATGCCCACAGTGGATTTAAGGATTAGCTCCAGATTATAAATGGAAATCTGAGGTTCAGGGAGATGGCGTGGAGGCCAAGCTTGTGAGGACTCCCCACATTAGCTGTCAGAGTGAGTAGACCTGATTCCAAATCCTAGGAAACTGGGAGCAAGGAGAGTACTCATGGCCTATTCTCTATTCTTCTGATCCTCAGCTTCCTCATTGGATCAAGGAGAACACAGAACTTGCTGAAGATGGAGAGGTCAAAGAGAGGTCACGGATCATGAAAATTCTTCACTAGCAGGAGAAGGTGGCACACAGCTGAGATATTAGTGCTCCAAGATGATTTTTCTGAAACAGTAATGAGGGATGGGAAATGAGGTCCATTATCAAGCTATTAAAGAGGGTCAATCTCAATTTCCAGAAGGTCAGAGAAGCCAGTCATTTTTTATGGCAGAAGGAAAAATCCTACCCAGCCCCTTTCCCAGTGATTGTGGAATGCATTCTGGCCCACAGAGCTCCATATGCTTCATTTCTAGCCCTGAAACCCAGAAAAATAATGAAAGATGGCTCCGTGTTTCTCATCCTTGACTACTTTCTTGGGGAGCTTCAGGGGCTTTAGCATACCTGAGTGCCGGGCTCTGATGCCACTAGAGGGTGCTGTTTCCTTCCCCAACTGAGACAGAGTCTAGCAGGCAAAATTCCCACTATAGTCCTATTATGAAGGACTATCTGTCTGTTATGAGGAGATGAGAAGATGCCTACCCCTCTCAAGGGCAATATTATCTTGGAGAAGGAGCTTCAATTTGGAGTTCAGATGCCAGCCCTGCAAAATATGAGCCTGGCGACTGGAAAAATAACTTCACTTCTATGAGGCTCAATTTTCTAATCTGTAAAATGGGATGATCACACCTACCAGGTAGGCATGAGAATGAATGCACCTCTTCTGAGTGCTGGAGCCCTTTGCTGATTTCTCCAACCTCTCGCTCCCTGTTCTCCGACCGCATGAATCTCAGGCAATTATTCTCAGAAGTATTCCTGTGGCAGTCTGCCTGGAAGGGCTCCCCAGCAAAACGTCAAGAGGCAACAGTCATTTCAGGTCCTTCACAGCCACTTTACAAGGAGGAGATGACAGAGTCAGTTATCGCCTGCACAGCTCCTCACCTTGCCTCCAGTTTGGCCACAGCCCGCGCCGGATGAGGACACTAAGGTTGAGAGGGAGAAGGAGCACGTGTCGGCAAGCCCTGTAGTTCCAGTTTGCTGGCGTGAAGGGCTGGGTGGGCCCCGCAAAGCAGCGGTTGGCGCGCCTTACTTCAGCCCTGGAACTTGAGGTTCGCGGTGGGTGCGGCTCCAGAAGACAGCGGAGAGGGCGGGCGCTGGCTGCGGTGGTGGCAGCGCTGGCGGGCCGCGACTGTGCGGGCGGGCTGTGGCCAAGCTGGAGGCAAGGTGGTTAAGTTCCGCACTGGGACAGCGCTTCTGCCCTTGGAGAAGGTGTGGTATGCGCCCCCCGCCATGTATCCTGCGGGGAAAAGGGAGAGGGACGCTACAGAGGCGGGGCGGACGAGGCGTTGAGCCTCTTGGAAGCAGAGTTTGCTGCTCGCCCGCGCCCCTGCCCCCTTACCTGGGGCTGGGCTTCAGGTGGGCTTCCTAGATCCTGGGGGTTGGAGCTGTGCAGCCCCGGTCAGGAGGAGCCATCCTCGGCCCTCTGCTGGACCTGGGTGGCGCGGGGTGGCGGGTGGTGGGGGTGCTTCAGTCTCCTTGCCTGAGAATTGGGCGGAGGGGCTGAGGGGTGGTGGGGGGTGGTGTGTGTGGGGTGTACCTGGACCCGTAACGTGCCATTCAGGA
>NW_026000000.1:9777567-9816154 GCF_001458135.2 Marmota marmota marmota | reverse complement strand
TGTGTGTGGGGTGTACCTGGACCCGTAACTGCCATCAGAGAAGGTAAGGCATTAGGAGATAGTAGCTGTTTGCTGAGATTGCAGGAAACAAGACACACCGCCTTCTTCATCTTTACCTCACTGGGAGACTGACGTTGTTTTGTTCATTAGTTTTCCTCCTCTGTTTGGGAAAACAGGCTGCACTGCATTTCTCAGGGTAGGTGAGGTTGCAGCCTTTCCCTCTGTGTCTTCAGAGCTGCCAGGCCACCCAATTCACAGCAATTGCAAAATAATATGCCTCATCTTTCAGAATTGTCACCCCTTGAGGTGTGCCAGGAGTTCCTGAGGCCCTTTGGTCCACACTGGTCAGGGGCACCCCAGCCCAGCTGTCCTGGGGAGTAGTGCATGTGATCACCTACAGGAGATTCAAGAGTTGAGTGTCCAGGCTGGAGGCTGCAAAAGGAAGGAAGCAAGGACAGGTGGGGACCTTTGAAGAAACAAACAGAGGTGCTCTCATATCACTTCATTCCTGTGTCCCTCCCCCTGGCAGCTGCACTCTTTGGCTTTGCCATGTGCAGGAGCCCTCCCAGGGCCCAAACTGCTAGGAGGGAGATATCTCTTTCTAAGGTTGTCATTACATTGGGGACTGTAACCTTGGGTCTGCCCTGGGAAAAGACCAGGGAATGGAGAAGGCTGTGCTGTCCTAGGCACCTGGTAGAGGACTGCCCCCTAGTGGACAGGGGCTCTAAGCCAGTGTGTGGGGACTACAGGCCAATGGACTCTGGGCAGGCTGCCATTCCACCTGGCCAACAGAGATCCTGGGCTTTGGGAATATTTTCGTTCTGGGTAAAGACACATGGCAGTACCTTCAGACACTCAGCTGGGCCCTGAGCTCCATGAGGATGAGATGTCAATCTCCAGTTGTGCCCTGTCACTTTTGTGCAACAGTTTGTCTCTTGCTTTGGTACAAACTCCCCTTTCCCCCTTCAAAATCTCTCTATATTTAAAAAGGGAGCAAAAGAACCTAAGATTTCAGAGCTAAACTGCCCAGGATTCCGGCTTCAGCTCTGTTCCTTATAAATTGTGGGACTTCTGCCAGGACCCTTCATTTCACTGGGCCTCAATGTTCTGCTTTTTAACATGAGGCTGATTGAACCAGTTGAATTTGTCAACTTTATGTGTGATCAAACACGGTTGGATACTGGCAATTTTATCAGGATAAGCATAAAAAGTCCTTCATAATAGGACTATAGTGGGAACTAGCATGCAGTGGGACGGCAAGTAAAAGCTGCTGTCTCCTCTGCCCTTGGTCTCCTGGGAAAGCTTGAGCCCTCCATGGTGAGGAGAGCCCCTCCCTCCTTGTGGTCTCTTTTCCAAGAGGGGGAATGGACTTGTGTGGTTGACTATCCAGATCTTCTTAGGGGTGCTGAGGTCTCTTAGGTGGGGTTGGTGGAATGAGTAGAAAGGGAAATAACATTTGATCTGTACCTACTATGTGCCAGGTTGCTTTGGTTACAAAATGGGGAAGCATACTTCTTGTCAGGTGGCTAATAAAGCTCCTTAACAGAAGCTGGCCCATCCAATTACACCCATTTGCTCAAAGAACCAAGATGGAGACTAAACCAAAAAGAGTTCCAGAAGTGGGGGCCCCAAATCATTTCTATCTATCTATCTATCTATCTATCTATCTATATAATTTCCATCTGTCTCTTCATCCTTGACCTGGGAGGGAGCCAGACAACTCTGCAACATGGGTATTACTCACATCGCCTGCTGTACAGCTGAAGGAACTGAGGCTCAGACAGTTTAAGCAATCCTTGCATATGTACCCTCTCATAGATTGCAGAGCTGGGATTTGAACTCAGGGCAATTATATACTTTGCTGGCACATGGAGGATCATTGGGCAATACCCTTCCCTTTTTTCACATAGCAGGATGGCTGTATCTATGTTACAGGGGAACTTGTTCTTGATTCAAGAGACCCTGAGGTGATCTGAGAGCCAGGCCCATAGTCCCTTCTTTGGTGTAAAGGCTCCAGGTGCCAGGTGACCCACTCCCTTTATAGCCACATGGTCTCACTCTGGTCATTTCTAACCTTGGATTCTTTAGTTCCAATTGCTGAAGTCAGGGCTGTGCCATGATAGCCTCCCAAGTCCCTGGGGTCACCTGGATCCTTTTTCCCTCCTTATCTGGTTCTGTGTAGGAGTCTCCCTCACGTCCCAGCACTCGCTGTGAAAAAAAGTCAGCTTTCTTGCTGACCAGGAGCGCAAGGATTTGAATTGCTGTTGCCTTGCCCCTGGAGTGTGTTTCTGGAAATCTGCAGTCCCTGTGAACATAGGGCCCCTGCAGGCATAAATTTGTGGAGTCTGCTCCAGGATGGCTCTTCCTAGCCTCTACAGCTCTGGGGAAAGATGCAAGGGCCAATGGATAGTTTCACTTCTTTCCTGGCCCCTAGTCATGTGCATCCTACTTTATTGCTCTCTCAAACCCTCTGTCCTGTTTCCAGAAGCAGCTAAAAGGGCTTAACAGCTGATTTGGGCTCAGGCATCCATGCAGTCTAGTCAGTGGTGTTGGAATGGTGTGTTAACATCTGCAAGTTAACTCTTCATCAGTTCTCTGAGAAAGGAGCTGCAAGCCAGGCTGACTCCCAATTCTGCCTTCTTCAGAGCCCTTGTTCTCCTGTTATAGCCCTCTCCGTCAATCTGTTCTGTGTATCCAAATGATCTTTCTGGAATGCATTTAGCTTGCTGGCACCTTTTTAGTGGCTTATCTAGCATCCCTCTCTTACCTAGCATTCTGTCTCTCCAGCCTCTTCATTTGCCACTCCCTTCCACACACCCTGGCTCCAGTTATTCTGAACTCCTCCCCTGGAGGCTCTCCTTTTTTCTGCCTCTGCTCCTTGAATTCCCTCCTCTTCTTTGTCTATTTGTATGGGTGACTTGTCTGCAGTCTTGGAGCCTAAGATCAATGCCACTTCTCTCATCTCTTTGCTCCTTCTCTCATCTCCCAATTCACAGGCACCCCATTCACACTGGTTTTGGCAATAGCAATGTGTCCTTGAGGTCCACCTGCATTCCTAGAGGTCAGTTTTCCTGGTCTGGGATGGCCATGGCTATATGAGTCATCTTTGCAGCCCTTGCCTTCAGACTAGGGCTTCACACATGTTAATTGAGTAGATGAATAAATGAAGCAGTGACTATTTTCTGGATCCCTCTCTGCCCAGTAGCTCCCCTCTGATCATGCTAGAGCAGCTGGAAATTTTGATTTGCTGGTGTTGCCCCTCACTGATGATCTAGCTCTGCTCTGGCTAATGGTCATACAGATCCTTGGATGTCTATCCCATTTGCTGCATCTAAGGCTAGTACATCAGTGGCAGCTGTGGATTGCTTCATGTGTTTGGTCCTGTGAACTTTATTTTGTCACGTTTAACTTCAAATGGCCCTTATGGTAGAAAAAATATCATGGTGCTGGCAAAACCATCATGCATCTTGAGATCTGGGTCCCAAATAACCAGACTGTAAGCTGTCAGGAAAGTTCCTGACTTGACCTTATAAAATGACTCATTTCTGTAAGTAAACAAGACTTACTCTATAAGTCAAATGTATATTGAATAACATTATGATAGCTGAGAAATAATTACTGATCTCTGGTTAATTTGGCCTTACTCTGTAAGAATTATGTTTAACTTGGAATTTGATCATGAAGAAGATCGCTATGTTAAAAACTAAACACGATTAATATATGGGAATTATTGAACATCTTAAATAGGAATTTATGCTATGAACAGTGTTTCTCAAAATAGGGCCTGGCAATCATGTGCATCAGAATCTTTTAATGCACTTGTTAAACTACAGATTCCTGGGCCCCATTTCAGACCCACTGCATTCCAGAATGAGGGGCCCTGGAGTCTGTACTTTTAGTATGTCCCCAGGGTAATTTTCATATTTAATGAAGATTGAGAACTGTGAGCCTGTGTCAACTAGAGAACCTGTGAACTTGTGTGGTAAGTTGTAATGATATATGTTGTAATAGGGTGGGTAACTCTACATGTCAAAGTGTCCATCATTGGCATTACTTCTTGGAGGCTCTGGAGTACAAGTTCAGGGGTCCCTTGTGCTGAGGAGGCCCCAGGAAGGATGAATAGCCTGTGGCAGAGCTTGGAAGTGTGGAACAATTTAGTGTATTTAGGAACTACAAACTGCATCAGGTGACTTGAGCATACACATGGTGTGAGCTCCAGGGAGAATGATAGGCAGCCTATGTCCTCGGCCAGGACTGTGTGCACACATGGTGGCAGCAGGAAGAATCTGGTGTGCTGGTGAGCTAGTCTTTGCATACCAGAAAGTCATCACCTTTGCCAAGTGTCACCTGAGCAATGAGACTGCCAGAGAAGGTAGGGACTGAGACTGGGAGGGTGCATTTTGTGTTGAGCTCCAAGGAGTGGTTCTGCCCTAAAGGGCATGAGGTGTGAGGGGAGGCTCGCAAAGTCACTGTGAACAGCAACATTTATGGCTATCTCTACTTGGCTAAAATGCAACAAAGAGTTTTCTGGGTAGAATTCACTCCCTGAACAATTCTGCCTCTGAAAACTCTGCACACGATTCTCTAACTTGTTTATCATCAAAACAGATTGGAACACTGAGGTCAGAGGGAATGTGTGGAATAAATTCTGGCGTCAAACAGATCTCATTTTGTACCTGGGACCCATTACCTATTAGTTGTGTGGCTGGGGGCAAGTTGCCTCACATCTTTGAAATGGGTTGATGCCTACATTTCAGAATAAACTAGCTAACATATGCAAAACACCATGTGATCCCCAACATGCAAAAGTGCTTCCTATAGTGTAATGTTTATTAGATGCTAGTCTCTTCCCTTGAGCCTTAGGTGACAGCTCCTGTTGTCCCAAGGTGATAGCCATGGGAGAGAGAAGCAGCCAGAACCTTCTCCCTGGATTCCATACTGGAGGCATGATCCATGAGTCCTATTTGTTTGCCTTGCAGGCATCATATGTGAAGTGGGCTGCTTAGTTCAAGAGCTCCTGGAATCTTCCCGAATCCACCATGAACACCTCTCACTTCCTGGCCTTGCTCTTCCCAGGATCCTCACAGGGTGAAAACAGGAGCAAACTCAATGGAGTTCTATATAACTTCTCTGACCTCTGCCAGGATTCTGTGAACCCAGTGGCTTTCATCATCACCTTCTACAGCATTGAGACCATTGTGGGGGTCCTAGGAAATCTTTGCCTGATATGTGTGACCCTGAAGCAAAAGGAGAAGAACAATGTTACCAACCTTCTTATTGCCAATCTGGCCTTCTCTGACTTCCTCATGTGCCTCATCTGCCAGCCACTCACAGTCATCTACACCATCATGGACTACTGGATCTTTGGCAAGGTCCTTTGCAAGATGTCAGCCTTTATCCAGTGTATGTCAGTGACAGTCTCCATCCTCTCACTTGTCCTTGTGGCCCTGGAGAGGCATCAGCTCATTATCAACCCAACAGGCTGGAAGCCCAGCATCTCCCAGGCCTACATGGGAATTGTGGCCATCTGGCTCATTGCCTGCTTTCTTTCCCTGCCCTTTCTGACTAACAGTATCCTGGAGAACGTCTTCCACAACAACCACTCCAAGGCTCTGGATTTTCTGGTGGACAAGGTGGTCTGTACTGAGTCCTGGCCCCTGTACCACCATCGCATTATCTATACCACCTTCTTGCTTCTCTTCCAGTACTGCATCCCTCTGGGCTTTATTCTGATCTGCTATGTGCGCATCTACCAGCGCCTGCGGAGGCAGGGGCGTGTGTTCCGCAAGGGCACCTACAGCTGGCAAGCTGGGCAGATGAAAAGGATCAACTTGATGCTTATGGCAATGGTGGCTGCCTTTGCAGTATTCTGGCTGCCCTTCCATGTATTCAATACCCTGGAGGACTGGCATCATGAAGTCATCCCTGTCTGCCACAGCAACCTCATCTTCTTGGTGTGCCACCTGATTGCTATGGCCTCTACCTGTG
Source organism: Marmota marmota marmota (assembly GCF_001458135.2). Lineage (NCBI taxonomy): Eukaryota > Metazoa > Chordata > Mammalia > Rodentia > Sciuridae > Marmota > Marmota marmota. Next base: position 9,810,166 of record NW_026000000.1, on the reverse strand, counting down.
TCAACCCATTCATTTATGGCTTTCTTAATACCAACTTCAAGAAGGAGGTCAAGGCCCTGGTGCTGACCTGCCAACAGAATTCCCCTTTAGAGGAGTCTGAGAATCTGCCCCTGTCCACAGTACACACAGAAGTCTCCAAAGGGTCTCTGAGGCTAAGTGGCAGGTCCATCCCCATTTAACCAGGTTATGGGCTTCTCTTTGCCATGTTTCTTGCCAGGACTTTCCATTTAACTAAGTGTACATGCTGCAAGCTGTGGGTGGCATCCCATCATTCCTGGATTTCAGGTCCCAATAGTCTGCCAAGAACCTGTTTTTGCATCCTTTTCATTGTGAAGTATGACATTCAGATGGTTCGGCTATTTGTTTTTGGAAGAATTCTGAATCTAAACTCTACAGATCACAGTGAACCTTGTGACTTGAGCTGCAGGATGCCAGAGCCGGAGATGTCTGGCTATAACAGGAAGGGTTCACTATAGTAACTCAGTAACAGATGCCTGTCCTGGGAAACCAGGGATTTTTTCCAACCATAAACCTTGAGGCCACTGTGGAGTGAGGAAAGTGGCACTTGGAGATAGAGCTCTGAACTTTGGTCAACCTTTGCTCCCTGGGAGAGATGTGTGTGTATGTGCTTTGCAAGTAGTAAGAATTCCATAGAGTCAAGGCAGTGGAATTGTCATACAATTAGCACAGCCTGAATCCAGCTGAAAAAGATGGATCTTGTCTTAAGTCTTCAATGTCCTCTGCAGAAAGAGTTCCACAGTTCGCATCTACTCTATTCTTTTGCTCTTTCACTGCATCTGCTACCTTATATGGACAATAGCTTGAAAGCATCTCTTTTTGATGAAATTGTCAGCACATTGTGAATGACAATTTTTGTGTGTGTGTGGTGCTGGGGATCTAACCACAGCCTTGTGCATGTGAGGCAAGCACTCTACCAACTGAGCTATATCCCCAGCCTGTGAATGACATCTTTATTTCCTTAGAACTCATATCCCCCATGCCTAGGATGGGCTCTGGCATAGGGAAGCAGCTCCAGAAAAGTTTTTCATTGCAAATCAATGGTACAGTGCCACTTGCTGCTGAGGGTTAGACCATAGCTCAGGTCACTTGCCTATGGTCCAGCATAGAAAGGGGTCAGGGGTCAGGCTGCTGTACCCATAGTCTTTCCTGCCTTCCAGGACCTCTCTTGTCAAGGAAAGTGGACATAAACTCTGCGGCTCTCCCTTGTGCTAACCCACTTTGTTTCACATAGTCCTTAAGGCTATGTCTATAGCCTCTTTCATCCATGCCCTGACTACTGAGATGACTTGCCCTGAGTGATAAACCATGGTTCTTTCAAAGTGTTCCCAGGACATTAGCATCCCAGTGGCCTTTGACAGAAGTAGGGGCAGGGATTCCTGATTCTCACTTAATAAGGCCCTGACTGACAGGAGCAGGGAGAAAGCACTTGCTATTATCTCCCCTATGGAGGTCAAGGCCCAGTTCCCTTCATCTTGAACCAGATCCAAGGCTTGTATGTGGACCTATATCCTGTTCTTAGAAAGACATATCAGAATTGCCCCTGGGTTACCTTGGAAGTGATGTCCCAGCCTGGCTCTTCCTACTTAGACCTCCAATGGAATGGACATGGCTGGATACACTGTGGTCCTGTGAGGTAGGGTATTCAGTGCCAGGGTCCTCAAGGATCCTCATTGTGAGAAGACCAGCATTGGCACTACACAGATAATCTTAAAAAAGGGTCAGGCAGTAGCAGACTGAGCAGTCACATGGTATCTTTTGTCCTGACCAAAGAACCTGTGCAACTGACTCCTGAGACAAGGGCTGTTTGAGTCATCTGTTCCCTTCCTGGAACTTTTTGTCTTGTCTCAACTTTGGTCACATCTCCCATCTCCCATTCAATTTTCTTTTTCACATTATCATGCTGCAAGCTGTGGGGGGCATCCCATCATTCCTGGATTTCAGGTCTGGAGCCACTCTTGGACACAGCTTGTGCTTGTCCTCTGGTGCAATCTGTTGCTGATTGTTTCATGTGATCATCTGTCAGAAAAGCCCAGACTCTGGTATCCATCCTGGGAAGATATCATTGTCCAAAGAATTGAGGCCTCAGTCCTCTCCAGATACCATGCAAGTGCCTGAAGTTTGCTTCTCTTTATAAATCCCAATGGTGCGAGATGCTTGAGAAAAAATATACTTTAGGGTGATGGCATACTTCGGAATAGGGGCCCCAGATTGAGTATCTGAAGGTGCTTGGTATTTGGAATTGGGTGGTGGGTGGAAGCCTCACTGAGAATCTTCTGTGCTCCTCTTCCCTTGTTTAATGTGGAACAACCCACCTGGATGGCTATATCCTGTTCCTGGTTCCTAATGATCCCAGTTGCTTATGTACCAGACCATAGACACTTGCTATCCAAAGTATGGTCTAGCAGCCTCTGCCTTTCTCAGAACCTGTCAGATATGTCAATTTCTTGTTGTCACTCCAGACCTACTAAATAAGAATCCACATTTCATCAAGATCTGTAGCTTAATTTCATGCACATTAAATTTAGGAGTCTTGTCTCTAGAAACAGATTGACCTGAAGCCTAGAGTTACTGGGTGAGCACCTGAAAACACCTACTATTGGATTTGTTATTACCTGTTATTACTTTAAAAATGACTCAATTTTGGTTGTTCGTCTTATTTCTGGTTGCATGTGGATGTGTTGCTTGTGATGCCTTTTCATTCTTTGCCAAATGCATGTTTGCATAGTTCCAAGCAGAGAAAATGTGCCCATTTGCATTCTGCTTTGTTTCACTTAAAAATATATCAACAGTTTTCTACCTTGCTGGGTATAATTTTTGAAGTTTAGAAATTGCTTGCGTGAAGGTTGATACCTTTCAGCATCTCTCTCTAAATCCAGAAGGGCCAGATAATTGACCCTTGCCAACTGCAGTGGGAGTTAACCTTTCTACAGAGAAGCATCATGGTTGGGATTGGGGACTCACACCCACAAGACTGCCTGGAAACCCTCAGAGTGCATCCTGGTTGTGAAAGTGTAAATCTGCCTAAATCCAGCCCTTCCTTTTTTAGGAAATGATATTGACTTGTTCTCTCCAGTATAAAAGTAATCATATTCATTCTTGAAAATATGAGTATATACAGAAATAAAGTTTTTTAAAAAGGAAATTATCAGTAGTTCCACCATCCCCAAATAATCACTATTTACATTTTGAGGATTCATTTTTTAAAAGTTTGTATATGTATAATTACATATGCGTCTCTTTCTAAAAATATGGTTGAGCTCATGTGTGTATGTTGGCATTTATATATAATTTTAAAAAATTATTTTATGCTTTTTTGTTTCAAGTTCTAAGACATTTTATTTGTTTATTCATTTACTAAACAAATATGTCGGATGCCATTCCATCTACTGGAGATACAGTAGTAAATAAAATAGGCATTATAGCTCATTGACTAGATAGATCTTATGTTCTTGATCATCAACCGTTATGCCAGATTGAGTGTTTTCTAGACCTACTGCATGTAGTTCTGTGATTAATATCTACATAGAAAACATTTTCTGCATTTGGAATGATTTACTTATGAGTGATTTACAAAAGTGGAATAGGCCAAGAGACATAGACATTTTCAAGGCTTTTAATTTCTGAAGAGGCTGGAACAATTTGCATTCCCTAATGTCAATTTCATTGTATCCTGGCCACTCTTAAGGATTTACTATTAGCTAAAAGTCTCTGTCCTGAATTACTTGGACTGGGGATGTCACATTTCCTGCCCCCAAGTTCCACAAAGCCCTGTGGGGCACTGAGCTTCCCAAGCTAAGCTTGTGGTCTAAACATCATCTAAACAAGGATACTTGAGTAAGAAAGGCACACTATTAATAGTCACCCTAGAACAAGAGGCAAAACCACCCCTGAAACTGAAACTTGAGGCCATCCTATGTAGATAAACCTAATCTCTTTACATAGATTAAATTCAGCACCTATCATTGTCTGGCCTCACCTACCTTTACAGTTTCTTTGCATCCTGACCCTATCACAGGGTCTAATCACAGTGAACCTGCAGTTCATCCACATAGGGCTTTATTCTCTCTGCATATTTGCTCCTGCCATTTCTATCTCCTCACTCCACCCCCAATCTACCACCAAGTCTATAATGCCCCCTCACCTGTCTATGTTACCATGAATCCTACCCTTCCTTCAAAACACAACTCCACTGGCACAATTTATTACCATGTTCATCCAAAAAATAGTGACAGCTTCTTATGTATCAGGCACATGATAGACAAGACTGAAAAAAATCTACTATTCATGGAACTTTAACTCATGTAATGTAATTGTAATAACTGGTCCTGGGGATGGGCACAGAGCGATGGGCTGGAGCGTTACTCTGTTATATGTTTGGGGGGACACATCCACCATCCCATAGATGTCTAAGCTCCTTGAAGGCAAAACCAAAGAGGCTCATAAAACATCCCTTTATCCAAGGGCCTATCATATGCCCTTGGATAAAGCAGGCACTCAACTAACATGTGCTAAGTGAATAATTAATTTTAAAGAAGCTTATTTGTTTAGTCTGAAGATTCTCCATGAACTGTGTAGGATCAATCAGTGGGGAACCTGAATATCCATCCGTCTTAGAGAACTCTCACCCAGGTAATTTGCCCCTCACCTGTCTTCTGGAGCTTGAGGAGAGTGCTTGGGAGTGTGGCTGTGTAATCATGGCCTGGAAGTTCCTCCTGGTTTAAATGTCACCACTTACTTAAAACTCATTCCCTCCAACTCTGAAAAGGTTTATCAGGGCAATTGTGTGCTAGGCCAAAGCTCTTAAAATACATATGCTTTCATTCATAAAGCTCTGAATGAGGCATTTGATTAGTTATTCTTCTGACTGCCAAGGAAACCAGGCTGAAAATAGGGCACGTTTTCAGAACAAATAACTCCAGCTCACTGATGAAAACCCCGAGATACCATATCTACCTTAACAGGTAGTCTGCTTTGTGATGGCCAGCTGCCTGGGCCACCTTGTAAATGTCATGTGTAGCCCCTTCTTGGTTTTGTGTGGGAGGCTTATCTACTTGGGCTTTCCTAAAGAGAAGGCCTTTTTTTAAAAATGTTTTTTTAAAATATTTAATTTTTAGTTGTAGTTGGACACCACACCTTAATTTCACTTGTTTATTTTTGTATGTGGTGCTGAGGATGGACCCCAGGGTCTGGTACGTGCGAGGCCAGCACTCTACCACTTAGCCACAACCCCAGCCCCAAGAGAAGGCCTTTTTAAAGTATCTTCTGTTTTATGGACTGATCATCTCTTCAACCCTCATCCCTTCAGCAGGTGGGAGTTTGTCTCTTAAATCTTTATAACAGGTGACATCTGTGAGCATTGATCTCTTCTCCCAGGTTCCGGAGTGTGCAGCCACGTGTCAGTAGGGCCTCAGCCACTAGGTTTTTCCCCATTGCTATGTTTAACTATTGATAGGGAATGGCCTATTCTACCTTTTGTCCAGTATATAGCTTTAAAATAAATTTAAAATGAAAGAAGGAAAGAGACAGTTTCTAGAGCAAGATATAAATAACCTGAATATGGAGCTAGAGACACTAATCCTTCATTATTCTTCCTGTATCCCAGCATCCTCCTTGTCTGGAAATTGCTCCATTCCACCATTTTGATTCTTGGTCTCCCAGAAACTGTACTTATGGCCTATCTTTTCATTTCTCTGGAGAAACAAACAGTAAATGATATTCTCTTTGTAATGAAAATTTATCCCTTTTCTTTTTTTTAAATTTATTTTTAAGTGGAGCTGAGGCTTGAACCCAGTGCCTCACATGTGTGAGGCAAGTGCTCTATACTGAGCCACAACCCATTTAAGACAGCCCAGTGGACCTCCCACTTAACTTGAGGTTGAAGGATTGCTGTGCAGTCTGACCACCCAATAGATTTCTGTGAAAGTTTGATTATGAACTCATTGAACTTTTCTTAAATCTATTTTTATCTTTGGTTATAAAGGAGGCACTGAACTCTCAGGAGAGTGCAAGCTTTGGAGTTAGATATGCCTGAAGTCTTAAAAGATCTTTCTCCTAATGTTTCATTTTCTGCATTTGTATAATGATGCAGTATTATACCTAAGCAAGAAGCCCTCTTAGAAGGGGTCAGTCCAAAAATAGTGATAATTTAGGTCTCTAGAATCCAAGGAATGGAATGAGTGAACAATGATACTGTGAGACGATGGGGAAGAAACAAGCAGTTCTTGAGCCACAAGTAACTTCCTTGTAGTTGGGACTCATTAAAGACTGGCCAATTTCCCATGAAGGCACATATGGTTAGCAATTCTCCCTGAGCTAGACACTTCATGACTTCTGCAATTGAAGATGAGCTAACTTTTTATTCAATTCCCATTTGAAATGTTAAAGAAAGGCCTCCAACTGGCCAGGTTTCAGAAGCTGGATTTTTAATGGAGGTGAAGGAGAAGTGGGGTTTTATAAAAACATGGCAGCCCTTTCTTTAGCCAAGTGGTCTGAAGGTGTGATGGGGAAGAGGTTTTTTCCACAAAGAGGCTAAAATTCGGCAGTAATAACAGAGTTCATGGGCAACTGGAGCGGATTAAACAAGGTAGTATCCCTATAGCATAGGACATCATATCCATGGTAAACATAAGCCATTTGTCCAGGCCTAATAACAGTAACAATAATGGGGTCTAGCATGCTAAGCCCTTTATCACTCAGGAAGGAGAAACACCATCAGTTATTTCAAGGAAATTTAGTGTAAGAAAAACTTATGAACTTGTTCTAAAATTGTTGTCTAGGTGAGTGCAAAGATGCAAAAACAGAATAAACGGTCACATAGGGATGAAACATGGGAGGTAGCTTTCATGTTAAGGCTAGGAGAAAAATGAGAAGAGTCTGGGCTAATTAAAATTGGGAACTTGGAGGAGAGGCCTGAGTGTACTGGGGTCTTCAAGTGGAGCACTCCAGGCTGGCTCTGGAGGTCTTGGAAAACTGCAAACAGGATGACTTTACAGCTGTGGGAAAGAGCAGCCACTTCTGGAGGAAGGAGCCTCAACAGCTCCTGCTCTCAGGGAAGGCAGCAATTGGTGGGGACAAGCCCTACCTCCCTTCAGCCTCACAGTTTCCCTCCACTACCCTGAATTGGCAGGCTCCACTAGGGAGACAAAGAAAAGGGTTTGCAGAGATTCAGTCCCCGATCATGAAGTGGGATCTGTCACAGGTGTTAGGAGATGAAGGATAGTAGCTTCCTTCCTGGCAGGGTGCTACTCAGAGAAGATCTCTTTGAGCATTTTGCTCAAGGCCACAGGGCTGGTGTGTGGTGTAGCCTTACATCAAATCCTTTGGTCTCTGGCTACTCTCTGCTTGGCACCACCTTAGGATTGCTGAAGCTGATGCTTCCCCAGGGCTCAGGCAGAGGCTGGGCCATTAGACTCCAGGTGGAAGCTGGGATGTGCTACTTTCTAGGTACATCTGGGACACATCTGGGACAATTTACCAGGTGTGGGCTCCAATATATTTCCTTGGGATGTGGGAGTGCTCCAGAGTTTCTGGAGTCTTCTGGTGATTTGGGGAAAGGAAATATATTTCTCATCTGAGTCTATCCTCTCAGATTCTCAACCTTGTGATTTATTCTGAAGATAGAGCTGATAGGGCACTGTTTAGGGTCCAGAGTCTTCTGGTTTATCCCATTCCTTGCTGTGTATCTGGGGTTTGCCACAAAAGCACTACCAGGCATTAGCCTTCAGGCTTCTTTGAGAGTGTGTCTTTTAATTAACACAGACTCTGGAGCTGTCTGGTGTGGTATAACTTCTGTCCACATGTGTATGGCTACTGAGCACTTGAAATGTGATTCATCCAAATTGAGATGTGTGAAGTATAAGTTTCACCAAAGTTTCAAAGATGGCACCCTCCAAAAGAATGGGGTCATCTCATTGATTTTTTTTAATATGTTGAAAGAGTAACATTTTAGATGTATCAGGTTGAAGTATGAAAACTAATGTCACTTTATTCTTTTACTTGTAGTTAATACTGTTAAAATAAAATTCTTTGTCCAGTCTTAAAAAAAATAGACTATTTTTAGAGTAGATTTAGGTTCCCAGAAAAATTCAGCAGAAAGTAGAACTATCCCACCTTCCCCTACCCCCTCACACACAGCCCATTTAGCAATATCTCCCTCCAGAGCAGTACATTTTTACAATCTTAACCACTTATCATGATCACCCAAAGTCCAAAATTAACATTAGGGTTCACTCTTGGCTGTATACATTCTATGAGTTTGGACAAAATATAATGGTGTTTGTCTACCATTACAGTATTATATAGAGTATTTTCACTGCCCTCAAATTCCTGTATGCTCCACCTATTTATACTCTTTCCTCTCAACCCCAGCCAACCACTCCATGTAGTTGGAATTATATGGTATGTAGAGTTTTCATACTGGCTTCTTTCTCTTATTAATATGCACTTATATTGCCTCTGTGTCTTTTCAGGGCTTGATAGTTCGTTGTTTAGTATTGAATAACATTGCATTTTTCAGATATACTAAAGTTTGTCACTGAAAAACATCTTGGTTGCTACCAAGTTTTGGCAGTTATGAATAAAGCTGTTATAAATATCCTAGGTGAGCGCTCTACCTCTGAGCCACAACCCCAGCCCCAAATATTTATTTCTTTTAGTTGTACACAATACCTTTGTTTTTATTTATTTGTATTTATGTGGTGCTGAGGATCGAACCCAGGACCTTGCACCTGCTAGGCGAGCGCATTACCACTGAGCCACAACCCCAGCCTTGTTATAAATATCCACATGCATGTTTTTGTGTGGTTATAAGCTTTCAATTCCTTTGGGTATATATCAAGAAGAACCATTGTTGGATTGTATGGTAAGAGTATTTTTAGTTCCAAACTTTCTCCCAAAGTGTCAGTGCCATTTTGCATTGCCACTAGCAGTGGATGAGAGTTCCTATTGCTCCATATCCTTGACAGCATTTGGAATTTTCATTGTTATGAATTTCAGTCATTCTAGTAGGTGCGGAGCCATTGTTTGTTTGTTCCCTAACAATGTATGGTATGGAACATCTTTTCATATACTTATTTGCCTCTGTACATCTTCTTTGGTGAAGTGTTTGCTCAATTCTTTTGCCTATTTTTATAATGCTTTTTTTCCCCTTATTGTTGAGTTTTCAGAGTTCTTTGTGTAGTTTGGAGAAGAGTCCTATATTTAGATGTGTCTACTGGATATATTCTTTCCCAGTCTGTATTTTGCTTCTTATTCTCTTCATTGTTTTCCTTTTAAAACATGGCTTATTAGATGATTTATGATTATACCCTGTGGAGCCACTCATTAGTCCTGTGGTACAAACTGAACAAGGAAGTCCTTTAAGCTTTCAGCATATTGTCTACTCATCTCTCATCTCAAGCAACTGAGTATTTCACCACCCATGAGATCAGGGGGTTCATGACTGTGGGCAGGGCCAACAGTCCTGAAACCCAGCCTTGGGGAGGGGCGTATGCCGCTGGTGCCCTTCAACCTCTTTATTCATGGGCACTTCCTCTGTGCCTTTTGTCACTGAAACCCCTTGCAAATGGACAGGTTCAAAACAACTCCAGTATACAATGAGGAATTCTATTATAGAGCCAGAATATTGGGGAAGAGCCAGTCATTCTCCATGAGGGAGTGGGGAAGGATATATTTAGGTGTTAACCAGGTAAGCTGGCTAGGAAAAGACAGACGACACATCATGAGCAATGGTGGGGTAGGAGGGCACCCTGACGGGAATGGATCTGGTTCCTTCAAGGTTGTAAAGGTGGCTGAGAATGAGCCCAGATGAAGACATGAGCTGTGGTGTGGACATTCTCCCATCTCAGGTTAAGCAGTTTGATTCTGTCATATAGGTGAGGAGAGAACTCCAAGGGATTCCTGTAGAAAATGCCACAGTTAGTTTCAAAGTTTGGAAAGCTGCCTTTGGCTGCAGTGAGGAGAAGGAGTTCAATGGTGTGATAACTAACACATTCAACTGATTCCTGGTTTTCTTTTTTTCTCTGCAGGCTGGCCTCAGGGGGAAGCTCATCTCCTGCAGGATTCTATGGGAGCTTGCTCTAGCTAAGTCTAGAAGATGATCAATTCCGGTAGGACACAGTTGGAACCCGAACCCTTGACCACACAAAGGTGCGGCTGCTGTTCCTTGACCATGTGGAGAGCTGCAGAAATGGGGCAGATAGCCAGATTTCTGCACACCTCACTATAACTGAATCCCAACTCCTGGTCCCACCTGATGAAAGGCTCCGCTTCTTTGACCATTACAAGCCCAAGATCCAGATTCACTTTCCTAGAGTCTGACCTCAGCCCAGCTTGGTCTCTGTACACTGCCCTGGAGTGGGTTAACTTACTTTTCCCTGAGCTTATCTCTGTGGGTTTCTGCCAATAAACCCTGCTCCAGCAGGCAGTGTGTGGTTTGTCAAGAAATTCTTCCTTGTTTGTATAAGGAATTTGGGGCCCTAAAGCCATTTCCATAACTTTTTGGCTCAGCTTGCTAAGGGAAGGCTGCTCCCATCTACAAACACAGAGTCCTGTTGAATGCAAGGATCTGGAACAGGGTGAGCTGTGATAGGGAGCCCTGATGTGCCTGCATCCTCCTAGTCCTTTCCTCACTGTCCTGATCCTGGCTCTATGATATCCTCTCCAGGCATGCCCACAACCCAGAAGCTATGGGCTCTGTGTCCAGATCCATGTTCAACATTTGTCCAAAAATGGGGACTGGCTTTTTAAGCAAACTTGTTGGGCCTCTTGGCCATCTTCTCATTGTTTAGTGGACTCTATGTCATCTCTTCATTGAGAAAGGTTTGGAAGTCACTAATTCTCTCTGAGTCAAAGTTTCCAAATTAATCAAGTGGGGTATTTGGAGAATATTTTCAGGAAACTGTGCTATTCTTAGAGCCCATTTCTTCATCTTTATGGGAACTAGAATAAGTTTGTAGACCCCGGGCATTTCATAATCAAGCAGAGGCCCTTGATGACAGAATCAGTACCAGGACCAATAGGTGGAACACCCAGTACACAGTGGAAGGTCTATAATTTTTGTTCAGATCATACTCTCATTTTAATGAGCACCATCCTCATTTCTGGCCCTGCACACCCAGGCCATGGTTCAGGTAGCTCATTTATTCATTGAAATTAATGCTAGTCATTGCATTTTAGAGCTGCTTATTTGATAAAAGCCAGATAACAGCTTCATTGTTCCCAAATACTACTGAGCCTTGACTGGCACGTGGTACTCAATAATGAGCCATAAATGTACAAAATGTTAAGAAAAAAATGTGTGATGTTCAGTGACCCACATCATGGCATTGCCAATTTGCTACTGGGTCCTGCAATTGGGCCTGGGCCCAGCCTTGTGTCTGTGACACTGTCCCCGTATCAGAACTTTAGTGCTGAGCCTTCCTAGGCAGTTTCTCCAGGGAACTCTTGGACTCCTCCTCCCTCCTGCTTTGCCTGAGCTGGCTTGGTGCTCAGGACTGGGCAATGTCAAAGTGTCTAAGCCTTGGGGAAGTGACACATCCAAAGCATGTGAGGATTCCTCCTTCATGGAGAGTTTATCCCATAATTCATGGCATCACAGTGCCCTAGTCTCTCAGCTTTGCATCCTCAAAGAAATCTCCACTCCTTTTTCCTCTTCAGTATTTTTCATTGCAGCCTGCAACCTTAGTGAGGAATCATACTTAAAAAATCATCCCATGACTTTGCTAACACTGTTCAGAACCAAGTCCCTTGAGCACATTCTATACTGACAGCCACCACTCTAGTTTGCCCTTTATTTCTCAACTGATGGCATTTTGACTTCTGCAGCTGCTGAAATTGCCCTCCATAAGATCATGGATGGCATGGTCTGCACCACATAGTTTGGGTCTTGCCCTCCTTGAACTTTGCAGCATTTCCTACTTGACTTCACCTCCTTAAATTCCCTTTTCCATTAACTTCATGACATGACTCCAAACTATTCCTCTTGACTCGGGCTGTACCTTTGTAGTTGGCGCCAGGGTACACTGTTCCATGGTGTGCCCTGGCTTTTGTTTCCTACCCCACATGCTTCCTGTGAGCAATTGCAGATATGCTTGTGGCCTTAGCTGCCATTTACAGGTTTAAGCTTCCCAGATTCACATTTTTTTTCCATACCCTGTTTACTTGCTGACTGGACACCATGGGTATCTCAAACCTCAAGTGCAAGTCCAAAAATGCATTTTAATTTCTATTGCTGCCAAAATTGCCCTCTATAAAATCACAGCAGCATGGTCATAGCTGCATGGTGATGCCCAGGGCCTTTTGGGCATGTCTCCCTCTCCAGCTGGCTTTCCCATTCTCTGTACTTCAACCTCCCTTCTTAACTCCATTCTACCATGTTCCTTATTTTTGGCTCCTCAAATATGGCACATTTTCCCCAGCTCGGTGCCTGTAGAATCCCTGTACTTCTTTCAATTCTAAGTTTATCTTCCTTGAAAACTTTCTCTGGTTCCCTTACATTGTTTGTTTGTTTTTTTTCTTCTTCTTCTTCTCCAGTTTGGAACCCAGTTTATTTAGGGAAAAGGGCAGGAAGGATTCACATAGAATAGTTCCTACCCCCATCTGCAATATTCATTTCCACACTTTTGTTTTCCATGGTTTTAGTTACCCATGGAAGGGAAATATTAATGAGAAAAATTCCAGACATAAGCAATTCATCAGTTTTAAGTGTGTGCCATGCTCAGTATTATAATGAAATCTTGTATCATGGCTACATGCTGCGTAGGACATGAAGCATCCCTTTGTTCAGTGTATCCACACTATATATGTTACCCACTTGTTAGTCACTTAGTGCCATCTCAGCACTGAGAGTGTCACAGTATCATAGTGCTTGTGTTTAAGTGTGGTTCAATAAGATATTTTGAGAGAGATCATATTAATATAATTTTAATACAGTATGTTATTAAAATTATTCTATTTTATTGTTAATGCTATTATCTTTTTTTAAATGCTATGTTTGTTTATATCTTTGTTTTATTTATTTATTTTTATGTGCTGCTGAGGATCAAACCCAGTGCCTCACACACTCTAGGTAAGTGCTCTACCATTGAACTACTTACAACCCCAGCCCCAGGCCTGTTATTGCTAATATCTTACTGTACCTAATTTATAAGTTTTTTCTTAGGCATGGACATATAGGAAGAAAACATTATATGTAGTGCTCTATACTGCCTGTGATTTCAAGTATCTCCTTTGGATAGAGGGAAACTACTAGAGTATGGGCAACAGCTACTATGGAATCAGAAAATGGAGGAGTCTTTTTCAATAGAAAAGTGCTATTAGAAGGGATGACACCATAATTTGATCTTATGGGATTGAGGAAGTTTAGATAGATTTGAGGAAGGGTCTGGTTATTTCAGGTAAAGACTTCAAGTTAGTTTATTTGTATGTGGAAATCTAGTTCTGAAACAAATGCTACAGATCACCTATCCCTTCCTCAAAACTATTTCCTTCACAGGAGCCAGGCCCAGAGTGGGCCCGGGTCCATTCTGCTGAGCTCAGGCCCCAGCCCAGGATTACCCCTATCCCCTACTTCTTGTCTGCATCTCTAGAACACTTTACCTGCATTGGTCACTTAGGAACTCTCAGAACTGGGAAGAAGAAAGGATGACTATCTTTTCGTCTGGCTATCACTCTCACAGGCCAAAGAATTAGGCATTTATCTCCTGGGCAGCCATCAGCACAGAGTATATACCCCCATGAAAGGACATTGTGCTGTTTGACACCATGAAGATCAGAAAAATAGATGTAGAGACTTGGAGACGAGCTGGGCCTACAAGAGGGGAACAGGAAAGAGTCAGGCTAGAAACTTCATCTGCCCTGTGGGACAGCGAATCAGGCTCCAGCTATTACTGACAACTGTATGGAACTGGCAACTCTCCTTACAAAGCATTAGAACTAGACTTTGGGGTTTAGGGAAATGAGGCTTTTTAACCAGTATTTAAGAAAGTAGAATGTTTTTGTTTGTTTGTTTGTTTAAGAAAGTAGAATGTTGTACTGTAAATTAAGTGAGGAAAAAGAGACACTGAGAGACAAAAAGACACACACACACAGAGGAAGGAGAATAAGAAAGAGGAAGGGGAGGGAAAGAGGAATGCAGAGGACCAGCAAAGTTCTCTGACTTTGGCTTGGTACAACTGATCTTATGTACTTCCTTTTCCCTGGGCAAAACTGTTGACACAGCGATCTACAAAATTTGTATTTATCAATACAGAGAACAATTAATCAAGGCTTGTGTTACTATGCAAATATGCAAACTTCCTTCTGCAGAAAGGGGTAAGTAGGCATTCAGCACTGATTTTAGAAATATTTAAAAAGCACTACTCCAGATGAGATTCAAGCTGCTGTTCCCTCCATCAGGGAGCCAGGTGCCTTGTCCCTTCTGTTCTAGGTACCCCTCTGCTGTGCTGTGGTCATTTCTAAGATCATTGACTTTGGGTCATTGTCATTAAAGTTGACATCTTCTTTAATGCTTATGATCTGCTATATACATTCATTCTCTCACTTAACAGTGAGAGAGAGTGGGTTCTGTGTGTCATCAGTGAATGGGGGTCAACACCAAATGTCTGCCTTGCCAGGCCCTGGTGCTGTGGAAGGAGTACAAAGTGTAAACGACCCTGGAAGAGCTCAGAGCTTACCTGGGACACTTATAATTGTTCATTTGTTCTTTTTATTTGGCAGTGTGAGTATTGAAACCCATGCATGCTAGATGAGCACTCTACCACTGAGATACATCCCTGGTCCCATTGCTCATTTCATTTCTGTACAAAAACCCTTTTCCATGTGCTGTATCATACAGTGAAATAGAAAAACAATCAAATGTTCCACCATGAGAAAAGAGTAAATAATCTGTGTATGATAGGCTATAGTGATGATATTGTAGAGTTTTTAATAGCAAAGAAATGCTCATGATCCACTAAATAATTTTTTAAGAATAGTAAATCACAGGATACATGCACAACTATTTGTAAGTGTACACATTCCAGGTAAGCAACCATGATCACCACCCTGTAAGGAAATACCCCAGTGATTATGGGATTACAGTCATATTCTAGTTTGTTTTGTTCCCTATATAATTTCCACATATTCCAAGTTTTCTATAATAAGCAGATGCTGCATGTTTTGTCAGAAATAACTACTTTAAAAAAATTCTTCATGGATGGATGGAAAAGCCTGTTCAGGAAGTTTCTTAGGCTTCCCTGGGTTCTTGTTTTCTGCCATTAAAGCCTGGTTCTAATCGTTCCTATAAGAGAAATGAAGAGGAATGGAATAGGATGTATATATTTCCTAGCTTCTGATACCTTTCCCAAAATCAGTTTCCTGCAGGGCTGTGCCCTGTTCACCTTTTCCTCCTGGCGTGAGTGGCACAGGTTTTAGAACAGACTGCTTAATCTGAGAATCTGAGAGGACATTTGGTGGCAGCCCGCTTATCTCCTAGAGGATGCTGGCTGATCTAGTCTTCAAGGCTCCTGTTTAGGTCTTCAGACAATTAGGCTTGGCATTTTAGACAGCTTTCTCATAGCTATGACCAAAGACCTGATAAGAACAATTTTAGAGGAAGAAAAGTTTCCTTGCGGGGGGAGGCTTATAGTTTCAGAGACCTCAATTCATAGATAGCCAGCTCTATTCCTCAGAGTTAGAGGTGGAAGAAATCAGCTCAAGACATCACATCAGGAAGTAGAGAGAGAGATACCACTCACCAGATACAAAATATATACCCTAAAGACAAGCACACAATACCCACCTTCTCCAGCCATACCCTGCCTGCCTTTAGTTACCACTCAAGTAATCCCGGTTAAAGAATTAATTCACTGATTGGGTGAAGGCTCTCATAAGCCAATCATTTCACCTCTAAACTCTCATGCATTGTCTCACACATGAGCTTTTGGGGGACAATATCTGAACCATAGCACCTGGCAAATAGATGAGAAATAACATGCACTTTGACAGGAGACTAGAGCACATTTCAGTCAGTCATCAACAACATTATTTCTGAGAGTCCTGAGCCCCTCTGGAGACCCTTGTCTGCAGTGGTCGGAAGGGTTTGAGTGTGTCTGAATTGATTGTTATTTCCAAGAAGCCTCTCTCCAGCTGCTGTCCCCATTACTAAGATGGCACTAAAATACAGGTGACAGAAAGTAAAGGGCTGAGGCAATGGGAGCCTAAGTGGGCAGCCAGGCAGCCAAGTGACCCTGAATGTGATTTCATCTCCTAGGCCACAAAAGTCTTTACCTGTTACATGCACTCTAGTGTCCTTCTCTTGAATGTCCAACCATTCTGTATGCCTTGAGGTAACAGGCACCAGGTGAACTCTCAGGGTGACCCCACCACCCGGATAGACTCCTTAGTGTGTTTTCTCGGTGTCTTTTGAAGTTTTTCTTTGTTTTTGGACCTAGAATCTTAAGTATTTTGAGCTCAATGTATTAGGATTGGAATCTATCTAGACCAAATATCTCAAATTACAGAAGAACAAATGGATCTACAAGGACCCCCAATGTCACTTGGAGGCCTGAGTCTCCTCCAGTTCTTGCAGAGATCTCCTCCCGCCACTCTGCTCCCTTCCCCTTAATTTCAAAGCAAGCTGAGGTCAACTCCTGGGTTCTGGTCTGTGCCTTGATTGGACTCTGAGTGTGATTTCTCAAACATGTGGTGACCAAGATGTCTGTCTGGGTCCAAGAGGATCACAGGAGGGATAAGTGCTTCTTGCCTGAAAAGGATCAAGAGCCATGAAGAAACTGCCCCCCTCCTGGGGCTTTGGCAAAAAGGAGGAAAGGGGCTTCTCTCTCTCTGGCTCTACTAGATTATGCTTAACAGAAGATCAAGGCTTCTCATGGGATAGGAAATAGGGGAAGGAATGGTTTATCTCAGCCCTCTTGTGTTCTGTGGCTATGATTCAGGTCCTAGGGCGTCCTGGAAAGAGGGCAATGAGCTTTGAGAGCTCTTTCTACATCTATTAAAGTGTTTTTTATTTCAAATTTCCTAGACATTACACATAGAAACTAAGTCTGGCTTGATGGACTCTGGAGATTGTATTAGAGTAAAGGGGCAGTGATCATGTAACTCAGGCTCAAGGATTCCTTGATCATTGTGAAAAGTTCTGGATGACAAACTTTGGTGTCATGCTAAGAGATGCCTTTGTCTGAGATAGAGAGGGCTCCCTGGATATTTCCCTTAATCAGAAATTTCATAATTTCAAAGAATAAGTCATTACTCATACTCGGTTAATAAAATATGGGACATTTATTAGAAGGGAGCAATGATCTCCCATGATGCCACGCGTGAAAAGTGAGACTCCAAAAGAATGGGAAACGAATAGCTAGAGAGTAGTGACCTGGGCCACATGAAGAATGGGAGTGGGAACCAGGTAATTGGAAGCTGAGGTTCACCACTGTGAAACTTTTAGCTTCTCTTTTCCTCTGTTCTGCCATTGCTTCACTGTTCTTTCTTTGTGCTTACTCTTTCTTCCTGCACTATGGCTTTCCTGAGTCAGCAAATCTCACAATTCAGAGTTTGAATGTTAAACAGAGACAGGCAATAGTCACTGGAATTCTAGATGCAAATGCCTAGATGAGGGACCAGAATTGACTCAGCCTGAACCAGGAGAGTCTGTCCTAACTGTGGGCAATGTTGGGGTCACACTGCCCACCTGAAGTATACACACCGGCGTTTTAGGAGAGAGTGGAACAGGAGAGAAAAATTGAGCAATAACTCCTCAAGGATGGTTCTGTTATTCAGAGTGGTCAGGAGTGACCATTACAGAAAGCCACCTCAACAAGCTTTGGTTCTGCTCAGGAGTGGTGGTGGATGATTCAGTCTTTTGAAGCCTTCATTCCCCATCTAAATTTCCTCTTAGATATATTCTAAAACTTAATGTGTGTGGTTATATTGTGAGAATAATATTTCCAAAAGAATAGGAAAAGAATAGCTAGAGAGCAAAGACTTGAACACTGTCCAAAACTCATACGGGGTGGGGGAACACCTGTATGTCTACCATGCAGAGTGGAGAGTATTATAGAAAACCCAGTGAATTATATATTACTAGTAGGACTACATTAACCCTAGAATAAAGTCTATTCTAAACACTCTCCTCCAGTCAAAGCTTAATATCAAGTATCAAAAGGAACAGAGTGATTTTCAAGAAACTCATTTGCCTGCCAGAAAAATATCTAACATTCTTTAGAGGAGAACAACAAAATTTAGCATTCAACAATATATAGTTGAAAATATTTGGCATCAAGTAAAAAATGTGCATGCAAATATATATGAAAATGTAACCCCTCTTAGGGAGAAAAACCAGTCAATAAAAGTAAAATAATAAAAGGAGGGATTCTAAGATGAATGAATAGTAGTACCCAGTCCTTACCTCCTCCTCAACAATGAAGGACAAAAATCGCAAATGAATATTTGCATTTCAAGTTGAATGATTGGGGAGAGCACTGGAACTCAGCAAGGGAGATCCAGGAATCCTGTAAGACATGGAGAACTGAGATAGTAGGATAGGGTAGAACAAAGTAACCATGCACTGGCTCCTTGGCCTGAAAGACTTTCCATGCAGGTAAAAGGATAACCAGGAGAGTCCCAGTGGACCCTGTAGCCATAGATGCTGGCAATCCTAGCTACAGAAGACTTCCACAGTTGCCACAGGCTTGTATCTCAGTAAGGTAGCTACCTGGATCCACAGAGTAGCTTTGCTTTAGAGAATCTACTTATATTATCTCCCATCTCCAACCCAGAACACTAGCTCCTGCAGCATGGCTAGACCCAGTAGTATAACTTTTACTTGAGCATCCAAGTCAATGAAGAGCCCCATACTTCAGGGAACTAGTGGTTTACCACAATGAGTGAAATGTTATCCTTCAGAGTTGAGAGGCTGGGCTGGGACTTGGGGCCACTCTTCTTATTTCCCCCTTGCTGCTGTGCTACTTCTTTGGCCTGCACACCACTGTTCAGCATATGGCCATGTGGTTCATGCCCCTGTTCCTGAGCCCAGCTGCTGCTGGTCTTTATGCCACTGCTGAGAATGAGGATAATGTTCCAAGCCCCTGTAGCCACTGCCATCAATTAAAGCTGAAAAAGCCAAAGGGACACTACACTATAGTGCCCAACAGGAACCAGAGATAATGTAGCTCACCAACTTGGTATCCTAAGATACATCTTAAAAGAGAACCTTTACTGCAAAACCATTGTATACAAGTATAGAGACAGCTGACACCCTAAATGTTCAATTGTCAATGTAGGAAAGCAAGACGTATTTAAAATCAAGATAAATAATACCTCCAAAGGAATACAATATATCTTCAGCAGAAGGCCCCAAAAGCAAAGAATAGTGGCAAAATATTTGGTCTCGAATTCAAAAGAATAATTCTAAGGAAAGTGGACGAGATGTAAGAGAACACAAACAGGGAGCTCAGTGAAATTTGAAAAGCATAGAAATTCAGCAGAGATAAATATTATGAAAAAGTATCAAACAGGAATCTTGGAACTGAAAAACTTAATCAGTCAAATTAAGAAGTACATTTGAGAGCTCCAGCCATTGATTAAATCAAACAAAAGCAAACTTACAGATGTGATAAGTCTTTTGAAATATCCCAGACAAAACAAAACAAAAATTGGAAAAACAACAAAAAAAAGAAACTCTGAAAAAGCCTCTAATACTTCTAAGACTTATGGGATGATATTAAAACATTTTAATTATTGCAGAAGATTCTGAAGATGAACATAAAGGAAAAGGCATAGAAAACCTACTTAATAAAATAATAAAATAATCTCCAAATAACCTAAACAGATTTGACCAAAAAAGATCCTCAGCATGTCAGATTATAGTCAAACTGCCAAAAGTCCAAGGCAAACAGACAATTCTATAGAAATAGGAAATGTGCCTCATCATATTTAAGGGAAACCCCAGTAGACTAAAGGAGATTTCTTAGACAAGACCTTATAGGTCAGGAAGAACTGGAATGATATATTCAAAGTTCTGAAAAAGGAAAACCAGTCAGTCAAAAATAACATACATAGAAAAACCATCCTTCAGAAATAAAAGAGAAACAAACAGTTTTCAAGATGAGAAAAAACTGAGCAAGTTTATCATTAGTCCTATACAAGAAATGCTTAAAAGAATATCCCATCCAGATGTGAAAGGATGGTAGCTATCATCACGAAAGCATGTAAAAAAAATAAAACTCACTGATAAAACAGATAAAAATGATAGAAGAACCAAGACTTAACACTACAGAAAACTACCAAATCACACAAATAAAAAGAAAGGAACAACAACCATATATATATATATATATATATATATATATCAACAACAAATTAAGAAAATGGCAAGAGTAAATTTTTATCAATAATAACTTTAAATGTAAAATAGGATAAAATCTCCAATAAAAAAGATATAGAGAAGTTTAATAGATTAAAAAAAAAGACCCATATTTTCTTTTGCCAGCAAATGGACAGATCTGGAAACTATCATGTCAAGTGAAGTAAGCCCGTTCCAAAAAGCCAAAGGTGGAATGTTTTCTCTGATTGGTGGAAAGTAACCCACAATAAGGATGCAGTGGTGGGGAGAAGAATAGAAATGCTGTAGATTTTACTATGGAGAATGGAGGGAAGAGAGGGGGGATAAGCAAAGGAAAGACAGTGGAATAAATCTGACATAATTTTTCCATGTAAATATATGAAAACAACACAGTGAATCTCACCACCATGTACATCTGTAAAAATAGAAGTCTAACTAGAATAAGATATGTTCCATGCTTGTATAATTATATCAAAATGGATTCTGCTGCTATATATAACTAAAAAGAACCAATAAAAACAAAAATTAAGTTTAAACAGACCCAATTATATATTGCCTAAAAAAAAATTCACTTCACCATTAAAAACATGCATATGCTAAAAATGAAGGATGGGGAAAAGCCATTCAATGCAAGCAAAAACCAAAAGCAAGTGTGAGTAAGCTATAATTTTGTCAGAGGAAATAAAATCTAAAAAGAGAGAAAGAAGGATGCTATGTATTGATAAAGGGTTCCATTGTTGTAAAATAGCAATCATAAACATATGCACCTGATATTAGAGTCCACAATTTTATAAAACAAAAATTATCAGATCTAAAGGGAGATATAGATTCTAATACAATAATAATTTGGGACTAGGGACTTCAACATCTCACTTTCACCAATGGACATTTCATCCAGACAAAAAATTCACAAAGAAATATAAAAGGCCAATAATACGTAGACTAAATAGATAACAGACATTCGCAAAACATTTATTCAGCTGCAAAATTCGCATTCTTCTCTTCAGCCCATGGAACATTCTCCAGGGTAACCACATTTGGAGCCACAAAGCAAGTCTCAAAGAATCATCAAAAAATTGAAATTTCACCACATGTTTTCTCTTACTATAATGGAATAAAACTGGAAATCAACAACAAGAATAACTTTAGAATAAATATAGGAATCTAAGTAGCATAATCTTGCATTATCATTGCATTAATTAAGAAATCATAAAGAAAATATTGAAACAAATAAAAATGGAAACATAACATTTGATAGCTTGTGAGATACAGAAAAAGTAGTTTTTAGGAGATAGTTTATAGCAAAAAGTGCTTATGTAAAAAAACAGCAAGATATGCAGAAGAGATAATAAAGATCAGAAAAAAAGTAAATGAAAGAAACTAAATACAATATATCAATTGAAAGTACATGAAAGGGAATACGAAAAGAAAAAGAAAAATGAAGGCAGACCTCACAGACCAGCAGTGCTTTATTTAGCACCTGAGAGGCACATCTTTGATGGCCAAATCGTGGTGGGACCATGAGGGTCTGGCCTTTATAGGCCCTTAGTAAAGCCAGGTCATGGGAGGAGCTAGTTAATTTTGGTGGGCCCTTTTGATGGGCAGGGCCAGGTAATGGGAGGAAGATGGGGTGGGAGGACAAGTAGGTGACCATATCCTTCATCAATGAAGAGGTTTTTTTTTTTTTTTGAAAAAATAAACTAAATTGACTATTCTTTAGTCATTCTAACCAAGAAAACAAAAGACAAATAAAATCAGAGATGAAAAAAGAGACTGATACCACAGAAATAAAGTATCATTAGAAACTATTATGAGTAGCTACCTGTCAACAAATTGAAAAATTTGGAAGAAACTAGACACATACCGCCTACCAAAGTTGAAATATGAAGACAGAAAACACCTGAACAGATCAATAATGAACTATAAGGTTGAATCAGAAACAAAAACAGCAATAAGAGCAACATCAGACCAGGAATCTATGGCTTCATTTCACTCTTTTTTTGACATAGAAGTGGAAATCTTAGCCAGATGAATTAAACAAGAGAAAGAAAGGACATCCAAATTGGAAAATAAGAAATAAAACTATTATTTTTAACAGATAACTTTATCTTGTATATAGAAAAACATAAAAGCTCCACTGAAAAACTTTTGGAACTGATAAATTAGTAAAGTTGCAGCATAAAAAATCAACATACAAAAAACAAGTAGCATTTTTATACACCAATAATGCACTGGCTGAAAGAAAAATAAAAAACTTTTCTCTCAATAATTACTGAAAACAATAACAAAAAACTACAAATAAATTAACCTAAGAAGGTGAAAATTTAAAGCATTGATGATTGCTTTAGATATTCTGGGTCTTTTATTCTTCCAAATGAATTTAAAAATTGCTTTTTCTATTTCTACGAAGAATGTCAGTGACATTTTGATAGGAATTACACTGAATCTGTATGATGCTTTGGGTAGTGTGACCATTTTAATAATAATAAATCTCCATGTCCAAGAACATGGGTGGTCTTTCCCTCTTCTGAGGTCTTTATCAATTTCTTTCTTCAGTTTTTTATAGTTTTCATTGTAGATGTCCTTGACATCCTTAATAAGATTTATTCCCAAGTATTTTTGTTTTAGGTTATTGTGAGTGAAATTGTTTTCCTAATTTATTTTTCAGCAAGTTCATTATTGAAATATAGAAAAGACCATATTATGTATGCTGATCATATATAGTGCTACTTTATAAAATTGTGAAAGTCTTCTGGTGGAGTTTTTTTTTGGGGGGGCGGAGGGGGCTTCAAAATAGAGAATCATGTTATCAGCAAAGAGATAACTTGAGTTCTTCTTTTGCTATTTGCTTCCTTTTAATTTCTTTATCTTGTCTGATTGCTCTTGCTAGAATTTCAAGTACTATATTATATAGAAGTGGTGAGGTTGGACATCCTTGTTTTGTTTCTATTTTTAGAGAAAGTGCTTTCAGTTTTTCTCCATTCAGTATGATGCTGACTTTTGAGTTTGTCATATATAGCTTTGTTAGGGAAAGGTAAACCCATATCTTTTTTATGGGAATGAAACTTAGTGTAACCAGTTACTCCGGAAAGAAGTAAGAAGATTTCTCAAAAAATTAACAGTGAAACCACTATATGGTCCAGCTATATATATATATATATCCAAAAGATCTCAAATCAGCATACTATAGAGATTCAGCCACATCAAAGTTTATAACAGCAAAATTCATAATAGCCAAGCTATGGAACTAGCCAAGCTGTCCTTCAATAAATAAATGGATAAAGAAAATTTAGTATATATACAAAATGGAATATTAATCTGTCATAAAGAATTCATGAGGCTGAGGCAGGAGTATAGCATGTTCAAAGCCAGCCTCAGCAACAGCAAAGTGCTAAGCAACTCAGTGAAACCCTGTCTCTAAATAAAATACAAAATAGGGCTGGGGATGTGGCTCAGTGGTTGAGTGCCCTTGAGTTCAATCCTTGGTACCCACCACCCGCCTCAAAAAAAAAAAAAAAGAATTAAATTATGGAATTTTCTGGTAAATGAATGGACCTGGAGAATATCATACTAAGTGAAATAAGACAAACTCAAAAAGCCAAATGTTAAATGTTTTCTCTGATTTGTGGAAGCTAGTTGAAAATAAGGTTGGTGGGAGAGGGGAAAGAGAAAGAGAAAAGGGGGGATTCCATCAAATTAGAATAAAGATTGAAGGACTAGAGGAAGGGGACTGAGGGTGAGGGAGTTGGGATGGGACAAGGGAAGAGCAGCAGAATGAATCTGACTTAACTTTCCTATGTACATATATGTGTATACCACAGTGAACATCATCATCAGGTACATCTTCTAGACACTAACTATATATAACCATATATATATATAATTTTAAAACATCTAAAAGTAAATGGCAGAAATATCAGTAAAGTAGAAGGAAGGGAATAAGAGAAGGGAGGGAAGGTGGAAATACTGGACACTGAACTAAAGCAAATTGTATTCCATGCTTATATAATTAAGTCAACACGAATCCTAATGTTATATATAATTAAAAAAAACAAATAAAATAATTAATGAAATAAATCATAGAAGATACACATGAAGACATCACATGACAATGGATTGGAAGGATTAAGATTGTTAAAATATCCATAATACCCAAAGTCATCTATAGATTCAGTGCAAATTCTTTTGAAATACCAATGACATTCTTCACGGAAATAGAAAAATACTCTGAAAATTTGTATGGAACCATGAAAGATCCTGACCTATGAAAACAAATTTTGAGCAAAAAGTACAAAAAGTGTAGGCATTACAGTATCCAGTTTCAAAACATACTGCAAAGGTATAATAACAATAGTAGTCTGGGCACTGGCATAAAAACAGACACATAGGAAAATGGAACAGATAAATAGCAAAGAAATAAATCTATGTATTTATATCCAACTGAGTTTTTATAAAGACAGCAAAAACAAACATTGGAGAAAGGAAATTCCTAAAATAATATACTATGAAAACTAGAAACCGATATGCAGAAGAAAGAAACTAAGATTTCCTACCTTTCATGGTAGGAAATGGAGAAAAGACTTAAATGTAAGGCCATACACCATGAAATTCCTAGAGGAAAACACTGAGAAAATGCTTCAGGGCAAGGGAAGAACAGGAATACTTTTTGGGATATCACCCCAGAAGCACAGACAATAGCAAAAGTTAACCAATAAGATTACTTCAAAATAAAAGGCTGGTGGGTGGACAAAGAAACAGTCAACATGGTGATTATCCTAGAGAATAAGAGAAAATAATTTCCAAATTATTCATTGGATAGGAATTAATTTA
Source organism: Marmota marmota marmota (assembly GCF_001458135.2). Lineage (NCBI taxonomy): Eukaryota > Metazoa > Chordata > Mammalia > Rodentia > Sciuridae > Marmota > Marmota marmota. The sequence goes on along the minus strand of NW_026000000.1, from coordinate 9,784,983 downwards.
TATGTAATTTCCAAATAACAAGTAATTCTGTTTCAACAAGGGCATCTGGCCTTAATTGACATTTCACAAGAGGATCTAGAAGGGAAATACAAATCCAAACCACCATGAAGTAGTCTCTCACCCCAGTAAGAAGGGCTATGATCAAAAAGACAAAAGATGACAAATGCTGGTGAGAATGCAGAAAAGAGGGGATTCTCATACACTACACTGTTGGTTAGAATATAAATTAGTACAGACATTGTCAAAAACAGTATGAAGAAGCCTAAAAAGCAAAGAGCAGAGCTACCATATAATTCTATAATCCCACTACTGGGTATATACCCAAACAAAAGGAAATCAGCATGTCAGAGACACCAGCACACCCATGTTTATTTTAGCACTTGTCACAATAGCTCAGCTATGGAATCAATTTATGTGTCCGTTAACAAACAGATAAAGCATAAATATGGATAGGATATATATATATATATATATATATATATATATATATATATATATACACACACACACACACACATACACACACACATATATATATATATATATATTTCATTTGAAATTGAAATATATGTATTTTAATATATTCATTTGTTTGGATAATATATATAACTATGGATTATTATTCAGACATAAAAAATAAAATGCTGTCATTTACAGCCGAATGGGTAGAACTGGAGGCCATATGTTAAATTAAATAAGCCAAGAACAGACAGACAAATACCACATGGTCTCACTTATATGTGGAAATTTAAAAGTTGATGACAAAGAAGGGAATAGAAGAATGGTTATCAGAACCTTGGAAGGATGTAAGGAAGGATGGTGAAGAGAAGATGGCTTGTGGGTAAGGATGTAGTTGGACACAGGGGAAGCACTTCTAGTATTCTGTAGCACATCAATATAACCAGGGTTGGTAACAATTACTTGAATATTTCAAAATAGCTAATAGAGGGGATTTTGAATGTTTCCAAAACAAAGAAATGATGTCGGAGGTGATAGATATGAAATTATACTGATCTGATCATTACACATTATATGAGTGTATTAAAATGTCAAAATGTACTCCATAAATATGCATAATTAATATGTCAATTAAAATATAATCAAAAATTAATATGTGTTTACTATTCTCATTACTATTACCAAACACCCCAGTTTAGTAACACAGCACATCATAGAATCTTTGTTGTTTCCTCTCCTCTGCTGCTGCCCAGCATCAAAAGAATATGGTACTATATACACCTAGGCTAAAGAAAGGTCAAAATTCAAAACGTGATATATGGATTCTGCTGAACACATATCACCTTTGCACCACTGTAAAGTTTAAAAATCAGGGAGTAAATATAACTCTATACATATGCCTAAGAAGCTGGGAAAAGATAAGTTTTTTAATAGGAAATTTTTCATACAATTTTTATACATATACGTGAGAATTCCTTCCCATCCCCACTGATAGCCCCATCCCATGTGCCTGCTAAGTCCTTCTCTGTGCCAATGTGTACAGGAGTTTTGTTTTACTCTGTACTTTCCCAGGTTTTCTGTGTGCTAACTTCTCTTCCTTGCACAGCCAAGCACCTAATGCTGCCTCCCGCATCTTGGTACCCACATCTGCTTGGGCTTTGGAGGATGGAGCTGAAATTTGTTCTGAGATTACAGCCTGGGAACTCTCTGGATCTGCCCCATGCTTTAACTAACTTGTACACCCCAGATACACAAGGGGACAGGGGCAATCCCTCTAAGAGAATGAAGTAGAAAATACTTTTACTTTTTCCATTTTTTTCAGTTTCTCTCCCCTGGTATCTCAGCAACTGAAGAGAGGCTTTTGAGGTTATGAATATGTTAACCAGTGCCCTTAGGCTGCAAATTGTTTATTTTGCAGGCTTTATTGGGTCTGGTGGTACTCAGAGGAGCAAGATTCTTAGTGGATGAGCCATTGCCTTCAGCTTATTCTAAATCTTTCCCAGAGGAGAAGAATTTCAGGGCTTTGAACCCAAGAATGCATCAAAATAAATGCCGGTGTGTCTTTGAGGACAAGAAATGGTCAGAACCCAAGACTCCAGTTAACCTCCATGGTGCTAGGTGCCTGAAGACCTGTGACCTAAGGCACTTCTCTCCAACATAAGTTTTTATTCCTGTCTCTTGTACTGTGACTGGGCTAGAATTCAAGTTGGCCTCTGGGGTCCCTCTTGAGTCCCTGGTCCTTGACCTAGGGCACAAAACCTGTTTCTCTTTTTCTTTCCCCATGCCCCATCCATACAATATAACACCCAAACCCAGATAAATTTAAAAGTGAAAGGAGATTTGTATTATTTTCCCAGGGCTGCAATAATAAATTGTCACAAACATCATGGTTTAAAAGAATGGAAATTGAGCTCACAGTTCTGGGGGCCAGAAGTCCAAAGTGGAGGTGTCACAGAGCTGTGCTCCCTCCAAAGGCTTTAGGAGGCTTCCCTTGCCTGTTCCAGCTTTGGGTGGCTCCAGAGTTGACTTATAGATGCATTGATCCAGTCTCTTCCTCCATGATCACAGGACCTTCTCTGGGTGTGGACCTCTTTTCCATCTCTTAGAAGGACACTTTGTGCTCAAACTTTTATCTGACAAAGTACTGGTATCCAAAATAATAATAAAAAAGAAATTCTATAATTTAATATTAAGGAAAGCAAACAACTTGATTAAAAATGGATAATCAGGATGACCTCATTTGACAAGCCTTAATTTAATCACATCTACAAAGATTTTTGCCTAAATATGTCCAGTGTCTCAGGGATCCAGGAATTTGAATGTGGACATATCTTTTTGAAGGCAAACATCTCTCTGAGAGCCTGTTCTAAACATCTGCCATACTGTTGCGATCAATAAGATGGTTTATGAAAATAATCTATACATATCCCTAAGAACCTCAGACAAGATAAGTTTTTTTTAAATAGGGCATTTTTCATACAATTTTTATATAAGTAAATATAGAAACAAAAATACACACAAATTACAAATATATGTCTTATTTTGGATAAATGAACCATGTAACCAGCATCTAGATGAAAGAACTAAACATTGCAAGTGCTGAAAAAAACCACCCATGCTCTAATCCAGTTATGACCACAGAATGGGAACTACCCACATGGCTGTGGGTGCCATCTTGAGATGATACTGGAATCTTCTCTGGGTGGAGCCACTTGGAAACCTGTCATCTTACTGTTATGGGTACCTGTGTTGCCATGTTCCAGTTTAGCTGGCATTTTGGGAACATCTGTGGGCAGACCTCTGCAGAATCATTGGCCCTTGAGTCAGCTGCTAGCTCAACCTATGACTCAACCTTAGAGGTGAGGGTGAATTTGAGTACTGTAGCCATCCCACGCTTTAGGACTTGACAATGGTGCACCTCATCTGTTGATGAGGTAGGACTATTCATGCAGCTAACAGCTGAGAGTCCTTATTAGGCAATAAAAAAGGTGAGCAGATGATCACAAGTGTCAATGTAGTGTGGAAGCATCAAAGAAGAAAGGATAGAGAAGATCTTGAGGAGGATGCAAAGCTTAGCTTGTCACCAAAGAGATGGGAAAGGCCTGGAGCTTCTGCTTGTCTGGAGAGTGAAGATGCCCAGTATGGATTACAGAGATGGAAGATTAGGGAAGAAAAGGAGGAAAGGCCTTTCTTGGGAAGATTGAAGTTTTGACTTACTCAGAGATAATGTGGAACCACTGAATATCTTTGGGTTCCCACGGTGCTGTGAAATAAAGAATTTGTATGCTCTTAGTCCCAGGCTTCCAGCAAGAGCTTCCAAACCCTTGCTAGTTCCAGAGGAGCAGGAGTTTCTTTGTTATTCATAGTGGGTCCCTGGGACCACTGCTCAATTTATGCTAATGAGATAGTGATTCATGATAGGACCCTAGATAATTTTAGATTATGGTTGACTAACCATGTGATTAGAGGTTGGATCATTGAGCCAACTCCTATCAGCTCAACCTCTGGGGAGATGAAGGGAACTGAAAATTGCATATAATCATGTGAGCAATGAGTTGATACATCTTGCCTACATAGTGAAACCCTAATAAAAACTCTGGACGTGGAAGCTTTCTTGAGCATCCCTCCCAAGGAATCATATATACATCTTCCAGGGGGATAAATCTTCTCACAGACATGGATACTTTGAATTTAGGAATCCTCCTAAACCTTGCTCTATGGGTCTTTCATTTGACTAATTTATATCTTTTATGATAAAATGATAATCATAAGTATAAGAGTTTGGTATCATTCTAGTGAATTGTTGAACCTGAAGTCCTGAATGGCAACCTCCAAATTCATAGCAAGTTCCTCAGAAGTGCAGGTAGCATGAGAAGGCAGCTGGTATCTTGTGGGGCCCCAAATCTGTGACATCTCTATCTTCCATTCCTACTCCCACATGTGAGCGTGCGTGCACGCACACACACACACACACACACACACACACACCCTTAGACAGGGCATCTGGCAAGCTGACCTGCTCTGACACACAGACTTTCCTGGGAGGGAGTAGCAGAGATTAAGTAGGACACTTTGATACTCCTCTGGTACAGCCGAAATTCTAAACACTGGGGTGAGCAGCTAGGATCTGGTCATTGGTGCTCCTGCCTAAATAAACAGAAGAGGCAGTCTTTGTTGTTTTCCAACAGCAAAATGCTCCAACAGAATGTGGGATTGGAAAGCCCTCACTACTCACATTAACATGAAATTTTAAGTAGGTCTGCAATCTGCTTCCCTGTCCACGTCCTGGAAACTCCAGAATCTCTGTGGAGTCACCTGCTTGGGAATCCATGGCTCTGTGGACATGCTTGTCAGAGAGTGCAGGCTCTAGATCCATAAGACCTGGCCTTGACCCCTGGCACCACCTTCGATCTGCTCCATCTCCTGTGTGCTCAGTGACTGTGGGAAATTGCCTATTCTATCTAGGCCTTGGTTTCCTCATCTGAATTTGGGAAGTGCTTTTGCTTTCTGTGGGTCTGGGAAGGATGAAATGAGATTATATTTTATGTGATACCTGGTACCATGGACATATAAGGTGCTCAACCAGTAAAGATTTGGTTGTACCAAACAGTGCAAGAGAGCTGCCTGTCCTCTTTGTCCTGTGTTGGGGATGGTGAGGGAGCCCACATTTCCTATGTGCTTATATGTGCCAGGTATAACTTTGGGTGCTGCCTAGGTGCCCTCCTCAGGTCTCAGATCAGGTCTCCCAGGACAGTCTCATGGTCTAGATTAGAGAAACCTGGAATGACTCTAACTTCAAGGCTATATGTGGGCCAAGCTGCCAAGATGAGCCCAGCATTAAGTCCAAAGTGTTTATCCAAACCAGAGGTGCATAGGTAATAATAGAATGCCAATGAGTCATTGGGGAAAAGTTGGGGTCTTGAACATCTAGAGGAGGAAATGAGTAGTACCTTTTCATTTAATTTGTATCTACTGAGCTTTCAGAGGTATGTGCTGCTGCTGTTATCTTCACAAGGAGTCTCAGGCTGCAGGAGGTGAAAACCAAGGGCACTGAGGTAGCTGAAGCTGAAGTCCACACTTGACCTTTCCCAAAACCCATCTCTTGCTTCTTCCATAAAATTTCCTATAATTAAGTAATGACTAGTATGCCCTTTTGGCCACCCCCCCCACCCTCAATTGCCTCCTGAATTTCCCACCGCAGAGATCTCATTACTGCCAGGAACGTGGCTCCAGCCTCCCCTACCTCAGCTACTAATGAGCACCCTAATTTGATTGCCTCCAAATGAATGTGACGCAAAATTAAAAGATGCCAGAAGACACTGTCGTAAGTCAAATGAGTTGGCTTCAATTTATTATGCTTTGAATTCAATTATACTTGAATCTAATCCTCTCTGAATATCAATCCAGCTGCTGGCTACAGAGCCATAACTGGAAAGAGCTATTTTTATTTCATTTCAGCCAGCTCCATTCGGCTTGAGCTCCTCAGTAGCATTGTATAGAAAACCTCAGCTTCGGGAGGTCAAGAGAGTTCAAGGACAGTTGCTGAGCCTCCTGCCAGCCAGCCAGCATGTTTCCTGTCTGGGAAGGAATTCAAAGCAATGTACAAGATTAAAATGGTCTAAAAATTATTTTTAGTGCATAAACATTTCAAGAGACTACATAAAAGGGAATTCTGCAGTCATGAACTTTGTTATGTGATAGGACACAGGGGACAAGATGATCAGAGGTCAGGGCTCACCCCGGCCATAAACTCTCTGTGTGAACTGGGAAAATCACCAATCTTTCCCAGCTTCAGTTTCCACATTTGAAAAAAAATGAGGAAATTGGACTCCAAGAACCATTTTTTAGGAGCCCGGAACTCCAGTTCTATTTTCCTTTTGTTCATGTGTGTCTACCCAAGGTTTGACCTTTGGACCTGGATTCTTTGGTTACCTCTAGGGCTATCTTACTGGAATAATATCCATTGGAATTAGTCAATGGAAAGTTCTGGATGGAAGACAGAACTATAGAAAGAGAGGTCAGAGTTCCCCCATCATCCAAGATGCATCCCTCTAAAGTTCTAGCTCCTGTTCAAACTCCTTTTCTACCTCTCTAGACCCCTTTTCATGCTCTGTGTATCCCATTTCCTCTTTGAACCTTTTGTCCCCATGGGTGCTAATGCATCCTAGAGTTACTTGACTTGTTTCTGTGTTCCTTCACATCCCTTGTTTGTTCTTTTAACTACTCACACTTCTGTAAGGAATATTTGCATTAACATCTCTGTATGTAAACCATCTGGGATGAATATAATTTCCTGCCATGATCCTGAATAATGCAGATACAAAATCCACTTTTTAAAAAATATTTGGTTTTAGTTGTCAATGGACCTTTATTTTATTTATTGTTGCGTTGTTTTGTTGCGCGCGACTTCTTGCCCGCAAGAAAGACGCAACCCAAGAATCTTTTTTCAACAACTTTATTCAGGCCCCTGATAGTTCTTCTTCTCTACTTTTTTTCGGATGCCCCTCCCAGCCTTAATAAAGCATCTCAAGCCCCAATGCAAAGCAGCCACGTGGAGCTTTCTCATAGAGTGATGAAAAGTCATGCGCCAACTCTCCCAAACAAGGAGTTGTTTGTCACAGACCACAGCGGAGCCAGCGCCATCATGTAATGGTGACCATAATTTGCATAAACGGCAGAAGCGGCTCACCACAGTTCCCCCTTTCTGTTTTCTTAAAACAATACAGGCGAGAGTAGAGGTCCTATCCCACTGTGCAGAAGTGGCTGCATAGTATGGCTCAGTCCTAAGGAGGGCCCTTCCCCAGATCTGAGACCATATCAGCCGACGCCTTTTTTCGTGGGGCGGGGAGTGGACGCGTCTAACCCGCATGCAATAGGACATGTTCTCCTTGAGGTCCATGTCAAGGATCACTCAAGTGCAGTGCTTTGCCTCGCATCCTGTATCGTGGCGATGGTGGA
>NW_026000000.1:9768675-9774129 GCF_001458135.2 Marmota marmota marmota | reverse complement strand
GATTTTTCGTCATGTAATTGCTCTAGAACTTCTTGTCCTTTTGTAAGTGCCTCCTGACATCTGCCATCTGTAAGGCAACTACGGACCATTTTCCAAAGGGGTATCACCCCACCCTCTAATATGCCCTGCTTAGAAGCGAAGTCAAGATCTTTGCCTAATTTATCCCAACTAGGTACAGTAAGGCTGCCCGAAAATGCAAACCACGGTGTAGTGATATCTACTTTCTGTAAAAATCTCTGTAAAGTACTATGTTTCACCTCCAGACCTTTAGAACGTAACAGGCCATCTAGGGCCAGAAGAAGCGGACTTGAAGGTACGGCACCCATGACACAACAACAAAAGAAGCACAAAACACAAAAACAAAATAACACCACAAGAGAAACACAGAAAACAAAAGCGAAAGTAAAAACGAAAGTACACAATGCAGCTGCTGCCCCGCTTTAGTCGCGGATCCCACTTACTTGGGACGATTTCCCGCTTTGATTGCGGGTCCCACTTACCTGGGACTACGGTGCACCCCCCTGACTGCTGAAAGTTCTGACTCCCGGGTTTCGGCACCACTTGTTGCGTTGTTTTGTTGCGCGCGACTTCTTGCCCGCAAGAAAGACGCAACCCAAGAATCTTTTTTCAACAACTTTATTCAGGCCCCTGATAGTTCTTCTTCTCTACTTTTTTTCGGATGCCCCTCCCAGCCTTAATAAAGCATCTCAAGCCCCAATGCAAAGCAGCCACGTGGAGCTTTCTCATAGAGTGATGAAAAGTCATGCGCCAACTCTCCCAAACAAGGAGTTGTTTGTCACAGACCACAGCGGAGCCAGCGCCATCATGTAATGGTGACCATAATTTGCATAAACGGCAGAAGCGGCTCACCACAATTTATTGATAGGTGGTGCTGAGAATCAAACACAGTGCCTCACACATGCTAGGCAAGCACTCTGCCACTGAGCCCACAAAATCCACTTTTTGATTGAGGCTTCTCATGGAGGATTCCCCAAGGAGAGGAGCTGTAGACAAGAAAAATGGAGGATCTTGGTTAGGGGGACAGGCATGCAGCTGGGGCAGTCTGGGAGCTTTGAGGCTGGGCCAACCAGGGAGAGGCTGTCTTATAGGCACTGGTATCCTCCTATAGGCATATCCTGGGAGCAGGGGGAGGTGATGACCTTGCAGGAGAGCTGAGGGCCTGGAATTGTCTGACCTGGATTTCAGAGAGTGGGCCATAGTGCTGCAGAAGGACAAAGAGCATGAGGTAAATGTTCCATCCCCACCCCTACTTGATCCTCCACTCAGTTGTATGTGGGAGAGTGAAAATCCCCTGACCTAAAGAACAAAGTGTCTTAAAAGAGAGCTCCCAGAGGAGAAAGATTCAGGAAGAGCCAAATCAGATGGTTTATTCTGAAATGGGACTCTCAAATGTTCAGTGACCAGGGCATGGTGTCATAGTGTAGAAGAACTGGAAGGAGAAGGGTCCCTGAAAATAATGGAGTGTGAGGCAGGGAGATATAAAGGGACCAGGTCTTGCTTTTGCTTTGGGTCAGTGACCATGAATTGCAAGGGTGGCTCAGGAAAGGGCTCAATAAGGGTTATGTATACCTACTTGCTTTGGTCAATGACCAAGGCTTCCAGGAGGGTGGTGGAACATCCTGATGGGATGTTAGGTCTAGAAGTCTTATGCCAGGGAGCTAAGCCAGACTGGAGGAGCACTCTGCAATGAACATCAGGCCTGGTCATGAGCAGTTCTGGGGCACAGGCTGGTCAGTATCCAGGGCTGCAGCTACTGCCTCAGGGTCAGATGGCTGGGGGCACTGAAGTTGGTTTTGGTGGCTCATATCCTGGACCTGGTGATTTCCCCTGGAGAAGTGAATACTGATTTACCTAAACTTGCAAGGGAAGAAGGGGCTACTAAGAGGGATGAAGTCTCTGTTATTGCAGGTGCTCAGGACCATCTGAAAGAATAGGACTGTTAGAGAATGAGTACAGATGTCAGAGATGAATATTGATGAAAGCAGATGGCTTCATGGCCTGGGCTCTGGGTGGCTGTGCCCTGAGTCAACAGGAAATTTGATGTGAGGAAGCCAGACCAGGACTTCTTTGTAAGCAGAGGTTAGGATGTAGGCAAAGAGCCTGAGAACCTGCCTAGAACCCCAGGAAGCAGAAAAAAATGAGATTCAGGCAGATGTCCCTCAGATACTCTCTAGTTACCTATCAGGCCAGAATGGCAGGCCAAGATTAGGTAGGAGAAAGAATCAGGGACCAAGTAGGGTGAGTCCCCCATTGTGGATAAATGCTGGGGACAGATGATCCAAATGCCTGGGAAATGGATGGGACAGAGGCAGACATTCTTCTTAAAATACAGACACCTTAGAGTCTCCTGCAGAGAGAGAGAGAGAGAGAGAGAGAGAGAGAGAGAGAGAGAGAGAGAGAGAGAGAGAAAGACAGGAAATCCATTCCTTCATTTGTTCTTTCACTCATTCATTTATAATTGCTTTTTGATTAAAGCATATGAATTTTGCCAATTGTTTGTACATTTTGAGTTTTAAATTTGTTTTTAATTGACAGATGATAATTGTATATCTCTATGGGCTCACTGAGATATTTTAGTACATTTTCTCATTGAGTAGTGATCAATTCAGGATATTTAGATTGTCCATCATCTAAAACATGTATCATTTCTTTGTGATGAGAATGTTCGAATTCTTCTCTTCTAGCTATTTTGAATTAAAAATATAATATTGTTGGGCTGGGGTTGTAGCTCCGTGGTAGAGTATTGCCTAGCAAGTGCAAGGCACTGGATTTTATCCTCAGCACCACATACAAAAAGTAAATAAATTAAACAAAGATATTGTGTCCATCTACAACTTTAATAATTTTAAAAATACAGGGCTAGGGTTGTGGCTCAGTGGTAGCACACTTGCCTGGCATACATGAGGCACTGGGTTCAATTCTCCACACCACATACAAATAAATAAAATAAAGGTCCATTAACAATTTTAAAATATTAAAAACATTTTTAAATGCATATGATATTGTTGATTGTGGATTTTTATGTTTTTTACTGATTTTTCATTTATAAATGACAGTGGAATGCATTACAATTATTCTTACACATATAGAGCACAATTTTTCATATCTCTGATTATATACATTGTATATTCACACCAATTTGTGTCTTCATACATGTACTTTGGATAATAATGATCATCATATTCCACCATAATTAATAAAAAATACCTCCAAACCCTCTGCCCTATCTAGAGTTAGTCTATTTCTCCCATGCTCCTTCTCCCTATCCCACTATGAATCAGCCTCCTTATATCAGAAAACATTTAGCATTTGGTTTTTTGAGATTGGCTAACTTCACTTAGCATTATCTTCTCTAACTTCATCTACTTACCTGCAAATGCCATAATTTTATTTTCTTTTATTGCTGAGTAATATTCCATTGTGTATATATGCCACATTTTTTTTTATCCATTCATCTATTGAAGGGCATCTAGGTTGGTTCCACAGTTTCACTATTGTGAATTGTGCTGCTATAAACACTGATGCCGCTGTGTCCCTGTAGTATGCTGTTTTTAAGTCCTTTGGATATAGACCAGGGAGAAGGATAGCTAGGTCAAATGGTGGTTCCATTCCCAGATTTCCAAGAAATCTCCATACTGCTTTTCACACTGGCTGCACCAATTTGCAGTCCCACCAGCAGTGTATGAGTGTGCCTTTCCCTCCACATCCTTTCCAACACTTATTGTTGTTTTTCTTCATAATAGCTGCCATTCTGACTGGAGTGAGATGAAATCTTAGAGTGGTTTTGATTTGCATTTCTCTAATTACCAGTGATGATGAACATTTTTTTCATGTATTTGTTGATTGATTGTATATTATCTTCTGAGAAGTGTCTGTGCAAGTCCTTTTTCCATTTTTTGATTGGGTTATTTTTATTTTTTGGTGCTTAGCTTTTTGAGTTCTTTATATACCTTAGAGATTAGTTCTCTATCTGATATATATGGGGTAAAGATTTGCTCCCAAGTTGTAGGCTCTCTATTCATCTAACATACTGTTTCTTTTGCTGAGAAGAAACTTTTTAGTTTGAGTCCATCTCATTATTGATTTTTTTATTTTAATTCTTGTGCCACAGGAGTCTTATTAAGGAAGTTGGGCCTAATCCCACATGATGGAAATTAGGGCCTACTTTTTCTTCTATTAGATGCAGGATCTCTGGTTTTATTCCTAAGTCCTTGATCCATTGTGAGTTGAGTTTAGTGCCTGGTGAGAGATAGGGGTTTAATTTCATTTTGTTGCATATGTATTTCCAGTTTTCCCAGCACCATTTGTTAAAGATGCTATCTTTTCTCCAATGCATGTTCTTGGCACCTTTGTCTAATATAAGATAATTGTAGTTTTGTGGGTTAGTCTCTGTGTCCTCTATTCTGTACCATTGGTCTACCAGTCTGTTTTGGTGCCAATACAATGCTATTTTGGTTACTATTGCTCTGTAGTATAGTTTAAGGTCTGGTATAGTGATGCCACCTGCTTCACTCTTCTTGATAAGGATTGCTTTAGCTATTCTGGGTCTCTTATTTTTCCAGATGAATTTCATGATTGCTTTTTCTATTTCTATGAGGAACGTCATTGGAATTTTGATTAGAATTGCATTAAATCTGTATAGTGCTTTTGGAAGAATGGTTATTTTGATAATATTAATTCTATCTAATGAAGAACAAGGTACATCTTTCCATCTTCTTAGGTCTTATTTGATTTTTTTTCTTTAGAGTTCTATAATTTTCATTACATAGATCTTTCACCCCTTTCATTAAGTTGATTCCCAAATATTTTTCTTGAGGCTACTGAAAATGGGGTAGATTTCCTCATTTCCCTTTCTGAGGATTTGTAACTGATATACAGAAATGCCTTTTATTTATGGGTGTTGGTTTTATAGATGATGGATTTGTAAACAGACTGGGAACACTTATTTTTTTATTTATATCTGTTGAAAAAATATTTTTTTCTAAAAGGCATAACGTGAACACTAATAACAGTGATTCCAATTCGATTTTTTTTCTCCATGACCCTAAGATTTTATCTCAAATGGAGTCCCAGTGGCAAATATTGATCAGAACAGCATTTCCCATTCAAATCTCAGGACATTTTTCCAAATATTATAAATCATTCACAGATGTCTTGTGGTCAATGAAATGCAAGAAAATAGGAACAAACCAAATAAAAGAGAAGGTTGATGGTGAAAGGAAAGTTTTCAACCTTAGCCCTCCCCATCCTGGGTCCTTACCCCTCCTCCTCCAGGGTCCACTTCTTTCACACATGTCTATTTATAGCCCTTCTCCAGAACTCCAAACAGCACACCCTCTTATTTCTTGATTCATCTGTAGAAAGTTGACTGACCTCCTACAATGGCAAATAAGAGAAAGCTTAATATATATATATATATATATATATATATAT